>NW_026289352.1:0-4298 GCF_023373465.1 Oncorhynchus keta
TTACATTTTACATTTACATTTAAGTCATTTAGCAGACGCTCTTATCCAGAGCGACTTACAAATTGGTGCATTCACCTTATGACATCCAGTGGAACAGCCACTTTACAATAGTGCATCTAAATCTTTTAAGGAGGGGGGTGAGAAGGATTACTTTATCCTATCCTAGGTATTCCTTAAAGAGGTGGGGTTTCAGGTGTCTCCGGAAGGTGGTGATTGACTCCGCTGTCCTGGCGTCGTGAGGGAGTGTGTTCCACCATTGGGGAGCCAGAGCAGCGAACAGTTTTGACTGGGCTGAGCGGGAACTGTACTTCCTCAGTGGTAGGGAGGCGAGCAGGCCAGAGGTGGATGAACGCAGTGCCCTTGTTTGGGTGTAGGGCCTGATCAGAGCCTGGAGGTACTGAGGTGCCGTTCCCTCACAGCTCCGTAGGCAAGCACCATGGTCTTGTAGCGGATGCGAGCTTCAACTGGAAGCCAGTGGAGAGAGCGGAGGAGCGGGGTGACGTGGAGAGAACTTGGGGAAGGTTGAACACCAGACGGGCTGCGGCGTTCTGGATGAGTTGTAGGGTTTAATGGCACAGGCAGGGAGCCCAGCCAACAGCGAGTTGCAGTAATCCAGACGGGAGATGACAAGTGCCTGGATTAGGACCTGCGCGCTTCCTGTGTGAGGCAGGGTCGTACTCTGCGGATGTTGTAGAGCATGAACCTACAGGAACGGGCCACCGCCTTGATGTTAGTTGAGAACGACAGGGTGTTGTCCAGGATCACGCCAAGGTTCTTAGCGCTCTGGGAGGAGGACACAATGGAGTTGTCAACCGTGATGGCGAGATCATGGAACGGGCAGTCCTTCCCCGGGAGGAAGAGCAGCCCGTCTTGCCGAGGTTCAGCTTGAGGTGGTGATCCGTCATCCACACTGATATGTCTGCCAGACATGCAGAGATGCGATTCGCCACCTGGTCATCAGAAGGGGGAAAGGAGAAGATTAATTGTGTGTCGTCTGCATAGCAATGATAGGAGAGACCATGTGAGGTTATGACAGAGCCAAGTGACTTGGTGTATAGCGAGAATAGGGAGAGGGCCTAGAACAGAGCCCTGGGGGACACCAGTGGTGAGAGCGTGGTGAGGAGACAGATTCTCGCCACGCCACCTGGTAGGAGCGACCTGTCAGGTAGGACGCAATCCAAGCGTGGGCCGCGCCGGAGATGCCCAACTCGGAGAGGGTGGAGAGGAGGATCTGATGGTTCACAGTATCGAAGGCAGCCGATAGGTCTAGAAGGATGAGAGCAGAGGAGAGAGAGTTAGCTTTAGCAGTGCGGAGCGCCTCCGTGATACAGAGAAGAGTTAGTCTCAGTTGAATGACTAGTCTTGAAACCTGACTGATTTGGATCAAGAAGGTCATTCTGAGAGAGATAGCGGAGAGCTGGCCAAGGACGGCACGTTCAAGAGTTTTGGAGAGAAAAGAAAGAAGGGATACTGGTCTGTAGTTGTTGACATCGGAGGGATCGAGTGTAGGTTTTTTCAGAAGGGGTGCAACTCTCGCTCTCTTGAAGACGGAAGGGACGTAGCCAGCGGTCAGGATGAGTTGATGAGCGAGGTGAGGTAAGGGAGAAGGTCTCCGGAAATGGTCTGGAGAAGAGAGGAGGGGATAGGGTCGAGCGGGCAGGTTGTTACGGCCGGGCGTCACAAGACGCAGATTTCATCTGGAGAGAGAGGGGAGAAAGAGGTCAGAGCACAGGGTAGGCAGTGTGAGCAGAAGGGGTGTCGTTTGACTTAGCAAACGAGGATCGGATGTCGTCGACCTTCTTTTCAAAATGGTTGACGAAGTCATCTGCAGAGAGGGGAGGAGGGGGAGGGGGAGGAGGATTCAGGAGGGAGGAGAAGGTGGCAAAGAGCTTCCTAGGGTTAGAGGCAGATGCTTGGAATTTAGAGTGGTAGAAAGTGGCTTTAGCAGCAGAGACAGAGGAGGAAAATGTAGAGAGAGGAGGGAGTGAAAGGATGCCAGGTCCGCAGGGAGGCGTAGTTTTCCTCCATTTCCGCTCGGCTGCCCGGAGCCCTGTTCTGTGAGCTCGCAATGAGTCGTCGAGCCACGGAGCGGGAGGGGAGGACCGAGCCGGCCTGGAAGATAGGGGACATAGAGAGTCAAAGGATGCAGAAAGGGAGGAGAGGAGGGTTGAGGAGGCAGAATCAGGAGATAGGTTGGAGAAGGTTTGAGCAGAGGGAAGAGATGATAGGATGGAAGAGGAGAGAGTAGCGGGGGGAGAGAGAGCGAAGGTTGGGACGGCGCGATACCATCCGAGTAGGGGCAGTGTGGGAAGTGTTGATGAGAGCGAGAGGGAAAAGGATACAAGGTAGTGGTCGGAGACTTGGAGGGGAGTTGCAATGAGGTTAGTGGAAGAACAGCATCTAGTAAAGATGAGGTCGAGCTACATTGCCTGCCTTGTGAGTAGGGGGAAGGTGAGAGGGTGAGGTCAAAAGAGGAAAGGAGGGAAAGAAGGAGGCAGAGAGGAATGAGTCAAAGGTAGACGGGGAGGTTAAAGTCGCCCAGAACTGTGAGAGGTGAGCCGTCCCTCAGGAAAGGAGCTTATCAAGACATCAAGCTCATTGATGAACTCTCCGAGGGGACCTGGAGGGCGATAAATGATAAGGATGTTAAGCTTGAAAGGGCTGGTAACTGTGACAGCATGAAATTCAAAGGAGGCGATAGACAGATGGGTAAGGGAGAAAGAGAGAATGACCACTTGGGAGAGATGAGGATCCCGGTGCCACCACCCCGCTGACCAGAAGGTCTCGGGGTGTGCGAGAACACGTGGGCGGACGAAGAGAGAGCAGTAGGAGTAGCAGTGTTATCTGTGGTGATCCATGTTTCCGTCAGTGCCAAGAAGTCGAGGGACTGGAGGGAGGCATAGGCTGAGATGAACTCTGCCTTGTTGGCCGCAGATCGGCAGTTCCAGAGGCTACCGGAGACCTGAACTCCACGTGGGTCGTGCGCGCTGGGACCACCAGATTAGGTGAGGGTGGCCACGCGGTGTGGAGCGTTTGTATGGTCTGTGCAGAGAGGAGAGAACAGGGATAGACAGACACATAGTTGACAGGCTACAGAAGAGGCTACGCTAATGCAAGGAGATTGAATGACAAGTGGACTACACATCTCGAATGTTCAGAAAGTTAAGCTTACGTAGCAAGAATCTTATTGACTAAAATGATTAAAATGATACAGTACTGCTGAAGTAGGCTAGCTGGCAGTGGCTGCGTTGTTGACTTTGTAGGCTAGCTGGCAGTGGTTGCGTTGTTGACACTACACTAATCAAGTCGTTTTTGAGTGTAATAGTTTCTACAGTGCTGCTATTCGGGGGCTAGCTAGCTAGCAGTGTTGATTACATGCTATGCTAAAAGAACGACAATAGCTGGCTAGCTAACCTAGAAAATCGCTCTAGACTACACAATTATCTTTGATACACAGACGGCTATGTAGCTAGCTATGTAGCTAGCTACGATCAAACAAATCAAACCGTTGTGCTGTAATGAAATGAAATGAAAATGTGATACTACCTGTGGAGCGAAGCGGAATGCGACCGGGTTGTTGAGTGCGGAAGTTCTATTCAGTAGACGTTGGTTAGCTGTTGGCTAGCTAGCAGTGTCTCCTACGTTAAGGACGACAAATAGCTGGCTAGCTAACCTCGGTAAATTAAGATAATCACTCTAAGACTACACGCCTAAACTACACAATTATCTTGGATACGAAGACAGCAAAGACAACTATGTAGCTAGCTAACACTACACTAATCAAGTCGTTCAGTTGAGTGTAATAGTTTCTACAGTGCTGCTATTCGGCAGACGGTGGACGTTTGCAGCTGGCTAGCTGCTGGGCAGATAGCAGTGTAGACTACGTTAGACGACGAATACGGTTGCAATAGAAGTGCTGACTGTTTCACTTTGTTGTCCTCTTCTTTTCCTTTTCTTCTGTCCTTCTTTTGTCCTTATTTTGTCTTCCTTTCTTCTGTTAACTAGATATTTTTTGTTGTTATTCTTTGTAAGCTAGCTAGCTTCTTCCAGGAGAGTCCCTAGCAACTGCTTAGCAACAAGTAAACAATTCTGCTAGCAATTCAGCTAGCTAAGATAACTGTACAATTTTATGAAAAATAGTTAATTTTTCAAAAGCCTGTCTTTTTGGTTTGTTCCTTGTTTTGTCTTCTATTGAGTCTTGCAGTTTTCTTGATTTTTCGATGTACTTCACTCTAAAAACATTTAAATCTCAATATATACAGGAGCTCATTTTTCAGCAGCTGCTCAATTTAGAACTC
>NW_026289353.1:0-64603 GCF_023373465.1 Oncorhynchus keta
TCCCAGCGGTATACGAGGGGCTGTCCCAGTGGGATACGAGGGCAGATATGAGGGGCTGTCCCAGCGGTATACGAGGGCTGTCCCAGCAGGATACGAGGGGCTGTCCCAGCGGTATACGAGGGGCTGTCCCAGCAGGATACGAGGGGCTGTCTCAGCGGTATACGAGGGGCTGTCCCAGCGGTATACGAGGGGCAGATACGAGGGGCTGTCCCAGCGGTATACGAGGGGCTGTCCCAGCGGTATACGAGGGGCTGTCCCAGCAGGATACGAGGGGCTGTCTCAGCGGTATACGAGGGGCTGTCTCAGCGGTATACGAGGGGCTGTCTCAGCGGTATACGAGGGGCTGTCTCAGCGGTATACGAGGGGCTGTCCCAGCGGTATACGAGGGGCTGTCCCAGCGGTATACGAGGGGCAGATATGAGGGGCTGTCTCAGCGGTATACGAGGGGCTGGCCCATAACAGTATGTATTCTCTGTTCTCGCTCCATAGACCCAGGAGGATGGCAGTGCTGCCAACCCGTATGTCCTGTCTAACCCCGTGACCCCTGCTCTGCCAGCCTTCCCCGGGTCACCAACACCTACGGCTCCTACCAGGATGCCAACATCCCCTTCCCTCGTACCTCCGGGGCTCGCTTCTGTGGCACCGGCTGCTTGGTGTACTTCACAAGACCCATCACTATGCACGCTCGGTACCACCCACTGAACCCACACCCAGGTACACTTTATACTGCTGCACTCATTCATGTGTGTGTGTTGACCTGTTATCTGTGTGTGTTGACTTGTGTGTGTGTGTGTTAACCTGCCTCTGTGTGTCCCCCAGGTCCCTGTCGGCCCTGTCTGCGTACCACGTTGGGGTCCTTGTTAACCTGCCTCTATGTGTCCCCCAGGTCCCTGTCGGCCCTGTCTGCGTACCACGGTGGGGTCCTTGTTAACCTGCCTCTGTCCCCCAGGTCCCTGTCGGCCCTGTCTGCGTACCACAGTGGGGTCCTGACTCCTATGAAGATGCGTAGTGAGTCTCAGAGCTCTCTGAGGCTGTACAGTGGCAGCCCCACCCACACGGACAAGGACCATGTCTCCATATCATCATTCTACTACAAAGAACGGGTGAGACACACACTGGGGAGCGAAGGACACACACTGGGGAGCGAAGGACACACCCTGGGGAGCGAAGGACACACACTGGGGAGCGAAGGACACACACTGGGGAGTGTAGGACACACACTGGGGAGTGTAGGACACACACTGGGGAGTGTAGGACACACACTGGGGAGTGTAGGACACACCCTGGGGAGTGTAGGACACACCCTGGGGAGTGTAGGACACACACTGGGGAGTGTAGGACACACCCTGGGGAGTGTAGGACACACACTGGGGAGTGTAGGACACACACTGGGGAGTGTAGGACACACACTGGGGAGTGTAGGACACACACTGGGGAGTGAAGGACACACACTGGGGAGTGTAGGACACACACTGGGGAGTGTAGGACACACACTGGGGAGTGTAGGACACACTGGGGAGTGTAGGACACACACTGGGGAGCGAAGGACACACTGGGGAGTGTAGGACACACACTGGGGAGCGAAGGACACACACTGGGGAGTGTAGGACACACACTGGGGAGTGTAGGACACACACTGGGGAGTGTAGGACACACACTGGGGAGTGTAGGACACACACTGGGAGTGTAGGACACACTGGGGAGTGTAGGACACACTGGGGAGTGTAGGACACACACTGGGGAGTGTAGGACACACACTGGGGAGTGTAGGACACACCCTGGGGAGTGTAGGACACACCCTGGGGAGTGTAGGACACACCCTGGGGAGTGTAGGACACACACTGGGGAGTGTAGGACACACACTGGGGAGCGAAGGACACACACTGGGGAGTGTAGGACACACACTGGGGAGCGTAGGACACACACTGGGGAGCGTAGGACACACACTGGGGAGCGTAGGACACACACTGGGGAGCGTAGGACACACACTGGGGAGCGTAGGACACACTGGGGAGCGTAGGACACACTGGGGAGCGTAGGACACACACTGGGGAGCGAAGGACACACACTGGGAGCGAAGGACACACTGGGGAGCGTAGGACACACTGGGGGAGCGTAGGACACACACTGGGAGCGAAGGACACACACTGGGGAGCGTAGGACACACACTGGGGAGTGTAGGACACACACTGGGGAGTGTAGGACACACACTGGGGAGTGTAGGACACACACTGGGGAGTGTAGGACACACACTGGGGAGTGTAGGACACACACTGGGGAGTGTAGGACACACCCTGGGGAGTGTAGGACACACACTGGGGAGTGTAGGACACACCCTGGGAGTGTAGGACACACACACACTGGGAGTGTAGGACACACACTGGGGAGTGTAGGACACACACTGGGGAGTGTAGGACACACACAACACACACACTGGGGAGTGTAGGACACTGGGGAGTGTAGGACACACACACAACACACACTGGGAGCGAAGGACACACACTGGGAGTGTAGGACACACTGGGAGTGAAGGACACACTGGGGAGTGTAGGACACACACTGGGGAGTGTAGGACACACACTGGGGAGTGTAGGACACACACTGGGAGTGTAGGACACACACTGGGGAGTGTAGGACACACACAACACACACTGGGGAGTGTAGGACACACACTGGGGAGTGTAGGACACACACTGGGGAGTGAAGGACACACACTGGGGAGTGTAGGACACACACTGGGGAGTGTAGGACACACACTGGGGGAGTGTAGGACACACACTGGGGAGTGTAGGACACACTGGGGAGTGAAGGACACACTGGGGAGCGAAGGACACACACTGGGGAGTGTAGGACACACCCTGGGGAGTGTAGGACACACACTGGGGAGTGTAGGACACACACTGGGGAGTGTAGGACACACACTGGGGAGTGTAGGACACACACTGGGGAGTGTAGGACACACACTGGGGAGTGTAGGACACACACTGGGGAGTGTAGGACACACACTGGGGAGTGTAGGACACACACTGGGGAGTGTAGGACACACACTGGGGAGTGTAGGACACACACTGGGGAGTGTAGGACACACACTGGGGAGCGAAGGACACACACTGGGGAGTGTAGGACACACACTGGGGAGCGTAGGACACACACTGGGGAGCGTAGGACACACACTGGGGAGCGTAGGACACACACTGGGGGCGTAGGACACACACTGGGGAGCGTAGGACACACTGGGGAGCGTAGGACACACTGGGGAGCGTAGGACACACACTGGGGAGCGAAGGACACACTGGGGAAGGACACACTGGGAAGGACACACTGGGGACTAGGGAGCGAAGGACACACACTGGGGAGCGTAGGACACACACTGGGGAGTGTAGGACACACACTGGGGAGTGTAGGACACACTGGGGAGTGTAGGACACACACTGGGGAGTGTAGGACACACACTGGGGAGTGTAGGACACACACTGGGAGTGTAGGACACACCCTGGGAGTGTAGGACACACACTGGGGAGTGTAGGACACACCCTGGGGAGTGTAGGACACACACTGGGGAGTGTAGGACACACACTGGGGAGTGTAGGACACACACTGGGGAGTGTAGGACACACACAGCACACACTGGGGAGTGTAGGACACACACTGGGGAGTGTAGGACACACACAACACACACTGGGGAGCGAAGGACACACCCTGGGGAGCGAAGGACACACCCTGGGGAGCGAAGGACACACCCTGGGGAGCGAAGGACACACCCTGGGGAGCGAAGGACACACCCTGGGAGCGAAGGACACACCCTGGGAGCGAAGGACACACCCTGGGGAGCGAAGGACACACACTGGGAGCGAAGGACACACACTGGGGAGCGAAGGACACACTGGGGAGCGAAGGACACACACTGGGGAGCGAAGGACACACACTGGGGAGTGTAGGACACACCCTGGGGAGTGTAGGACACACACTGGGGAGTGTAGGACACACACTGGGGAGTGTAGGACACACACTGGGGAGTGTAGGACACACACTGGGGAGTGTAGGACACACACTGGGGAGCGAAGGACACACACTGGGGAGCGAAGGACACACACTGGGGAGTGTAGGACACACACTGGGGAGTGTAGGACACACACTGGGGAGCGTAGGACACACACTGGGGAGCGTAGGACACACACTGGGGAGCGTAGGACACACACTGGGGAGCGTAGGACACACACTGGGAGCGTAGGACACACACTGGGGAGCGTAGGACACACACTGGGGAGCGTAGGACACACACTGGGGAGCGTAGGACACACTGGGGAGTGAAGGACACCCTGGGGAGTGTAGGACACACCCTGGGGAGTGTAGGACACACACTGGGGAGTGTAGGACACACACTGGGGAGCGTAGGACACACTCTGGGGAGCGTAGGACACACACTGGGAGCGTAGGACACACACTGGGGAGCGTAGGACACACCCTGGGAGCGTAGGACACACACTGGGGAGTGAAGGACACACTGGGGAGTGAAGGACACACACTGGGGAGTGAAGGACACACACTGGGGAGTGAAGGACACACACTGGGAGTGTAGGACACACTCTGGGGAGTGTAGGACACACACCGGGAGTGTAGGACACACACTGGGGAGTGAAGGACACACACTGGGGAGTGTAGGACACACTCTGGGGAGTGTAGGACACACCCTGGGGAGCGTAGGACACACACTGGGGAGCGTAGGACACACACTGGGGAGCGTAGGACACACACTGGGGAGTGAAGGACACACACTGGGGAGTGTAGGACACACACTGGGGAGTGTAGGACACACACTGGGGAGTGTAGGACACACACTGGGGAGTGAAGGACACACACTGGGGAGTGAAGGACACACACTGGGGAGTGTAGGACACACACTGGGGAGTGTAGGACACACACTGGGAGTGTAGGACACACACTGGGGAGTGAAGGACACACACTGGGGAGTGTAGGACACACCCTGGGGAGTGTAGGACACACACAACACACACTGGGAGCGAAGGACACACACTGGGGAGAGCGTAGGACACACACTGGGGAGCGTAGGACACACACTGGGAGTGTAGGACACACACTGGGGAGCGTAGGACACACACTGGGGAGTGTAGGACACACACTGGGGAGCGAAGGACACACACTGGGGAGCGAAGGACACACACTGGGAGCGTAGGACACACACAACACACACTGGGGAGTGTAGGACACACACTGGGGAGTGTAGGACACACTCTGGGGAGCGAAGGACACGCACTGGGGAGCGAAGGACACGCACTGGGGAGCGAAGGACACGCACTGGGGAGCGTAGGACACACACTGGGGAGCGTAGGACACACACTGGGGAGCGTAGGACACACACTGGGGAGCGTAGGACACACACTGGGGAGTGTAGGACACACACTGGGGAGCGTAGGACACACACTGGGGAGTGTAGGACACACACTGGGGAGTGTAGGACACACACTGGGGAGCGTAGGACACACACTGGGAGCGTGGGACACACACTGGGGAGTGTAGGACACATTGGGGAGTGTAGGACACACACTGGGGAGTGTAGGACACACACTGGGGAGTGTAGGACACACACTGGGGAGCGAAGGACACACACTGGGAGCGAAGGACACACACTGGGGAGCGTAGGACACACACAACACACACTGGGGAGCGTAGGACACACACTGGGGAGTGTAGGACACACACTGGGGAGCGTAGGACACACTGGGGAGCGTAGGACACACACTGGGAGCGAAGGACACACACTGGGGAGCGAAGGACACACACTGGGGAGCGAAGGACACACCCTGGGGAGTGTAGGACACACCCTGGGGAGTGTAGGACACACACTGGGGAGTGTAGGACACACACTGGGGAGCGAAGGACACACACTGGGGAGTGTAGGACACACACTGGGGAGTGTAGGACACACACTGGGGAGTGTAGGACACACACTGGGGAGTGTAGGACACACACTGGGGAGTGTAGGACACACACTGGGGAGTGTAGGACACACCCTGGGGAGTGTAGGACACACCCTGGGGAGTGTAGGACACACCCTGGGGAGTGTAGGACACACACTGGGGAGTGTAGGACACACCCTGGGGAGTGTAGGACACACACTGGGGAGTGTAGGACACACACTGGGGAGTGTAGGACACACACTGGGGAGTGTAGGACACACACTGGGGAGTGAAGGACACACCCTGGGGAGCGAAGGACACACACTGGGGAGCGAAGGACACACACTGGGGAGCGAAGGACACACACTGGGGAGCGAAGGACACACACTGGGGAGCGAAGGACACACACTGGGGAGCGAAGGACACACACTGGGGAGTGTAGGACACACCCTGGGGAGTGTAGGACACACCCTGGGGAGTGTAGGACACACACTGGGGAGCGAAGGACACACCCTGGGGAGTATAGGACACACACTGGGGAGTGTAGGACACACTGGAGAGTGTAGGACACTGGGGAGTGTAGGACACACCCTGGGGAGTGTAGGACACACACTGGGGAGTGTAGGACACACCCTGGGGAGTGTAGGACACACACTGGGGAGTGAAGGACACACACTGGGGAGTGTAGGACACACACTGGGGAGTGTAGGACACACACTGGGGAGTGTAGGACACACCCTGGGGAGTGTAGGACACACCCTGGGGAGTGTAGGACACACCCTGGGGAGTGTAGGACACACTGGGGAGTGTAGGGAGTGTAGGACACACACTGGGGAGTGTAGGACACACACTGGGGAGCGTAGGACACACCCTGGGGAGTGTAGGACACACCCTGGGGAGTGAAGGACACACCCTGGGGAGTGAAGGACACACACTGGGGAGCGAAGGACACACAACACACACTGGGGAGTGTAGGACACACACTGGGAGCGAAGGACACACACAACACACACTGGGGAGTGTAGGACACACACTGGGGAGTGTAGGACACACACTGGGGAGTGTAGGACACACACTGGGGAGTGTAGGACACACTGGGGAGTGTAGGACACACACTGGGGAGTGTAGGACACACACTGGGAGTGTAGGACACACACTGGGGAGTGTAGGACACACACTGGGGAGTGTAGGACACACACTGGGGAGTGTAGGGACACACTGGGGAGTGTAGGACACACACTGGGGAGTGAAGGACACACACTGGGGAGTGTAGGACACACACTGGGGAGTGTAGGACACACACACTGGGGAGTGTAGGACACACAACTGGGGACACACACTGGGGAGCGAAGGACACACACACTGGGGAGCGAAGGACACACACACTGGGGAGTGTAGGACACACACTGGGGAGTGTAGGACACACACACTGGGGAGTGTAGGACACACACACTGGGGAGTGTAGGACACACACACTGGGGAGTGTAGGACACACACTGGGGAGTGTAGGACACACACTGGGGAGCGAAGGACACACCCTGGGGAGCGAAGGACACACCCTGGGGAGCGAAGGACACACCCTGGGGAGCGAAGGACACACACTGGGGAGCGAAGGACACACACTGGGGAGCGAAGGACACACACTGGGGAGCGAAGGACACACACTAGGACACACACTGGGGAGTGTAGGACACACACTGGGGAGTGAAGGACACACACTGGGGAGCGAAGGACACACACTGGGGAGTGTAGGACACACACTGGGGAGTGTAGGACACACACTGGGGAGTGTAGGACACACCCTGGGGAGTGTAGGACACACTGGGGAGTGTAGGACACACACTGGGGAGTGTAGGACACACCCTGGGGAGTGTAGGACACACACTGGGGAGCGAAGGACACACACTGGGAGTGTAGGACACACACTGGGGAGTGTAGGACACACCCTGGGAGTGTAGGACACACCCTGGGAGTGTAGGACACACCCTGGGGAGTGTAGGACACACCCTGGGGAGTGTAGGACACACACTGGGGAGTGTAGGACACACACTGGGGAGTGTAGGACACACACTGGGGAGCGTAGGACACACCCTGGGAGTGTAGGACACACCCTGGGAGTGAAGGACACACCCTGGGGAGTGAAGGACACACACTGGGAGTGTAGGACACACACTGGGGAGCGAAGGACACACACAACACACACTGGGGAGTGTAGGACACACACTGGGGAGTGTAGGACACACACTGGGGAGTGTAGGACACACACTGGGGAGTGTAGGACACACACTGGGGAGTGTAGGACACACACTGGGGAGTGTAGGACACACTGGGGAGTGTAGGACACACACTGGGGAGTGTAGGACACACACTGGGGAGTGTAGGACACACACTGGGGAGTGTAGGACACACACTGGGGAGTGTAGGACACACACTGGGAGTGAAGGACACACACTGGGAGTGTAGGACACACACTGGGAGTGTAGGACACACACACTGGGAGCGAAGGACACACTGGGGAGCGAAGGACACACACACTGGGAGCGAAGGACACACACTGGGGAGTGTAGGACACACACACTGGGGAGTGTAGGACACACACACTGGGGAGTGTAGGACACACACTGGGGAGTGTAGGACACACACACTGGGGAGTGTAGGACACACACTGGGGAGTGTAGGACACACACTGGGGAGCGAAGGACACACACTGGGGAGCGAAGGACACACCCTGGGGAGCGAAGGACACACACTGGGGAGTGTAGGACACACCCTGGGGAGTGTAGGACACACACTGGGGAGCGAAGGACACACACTGGGGAGTGTAGGACACACACTGGGGAGCGAAGGACACACACTGGGGGAGCAGTTCCTGTCAAGGCAGCAGCTACTCTTCCTGGGGTTTATTATGGATCCCCATTAGTTCCTGTCAAGGCAGCAGCTACTCTTCCTGGGGTTTATTATGGATCCCCATTAGTTCCTGTCAAGGCAGCAGCTACTCTTCCTGGGGTTTATTATGGATCCCCATTAGTTCCTGTCAAGGCAGCAGCTACTCTTCCTGGGGTTTATTATGGATCCCCATTAGTTCCTGTTGCCAAGGCAGCAGCTACTCTTCCTGGGGTTTATTATGGATCCCCATTAGTTCCTGCCAAGACAGCAGCTACTCTTCCTGGGGTTTATTATGGATCCCCATTAGTTCCTGCCAAGGCAGCAGCTACTCTTCCTGGGGTTTATTATGGATCCCCATTAGTTCCTGCCAAGGCAGCAGCTACTCACTGGGGTTTATTATGGATCCCCATTAGTTCCTGGGAGGCAGAAGCTGCTCTTCCTGGAGTTTATTATGGATCCCCATTAGTTCCTGCCAAGGCAGCAGCTACTCTTCCTGGGGTTTATTATGGACCCCCATTAGTTCCTGCCAAGGCAGCAGCTGCTCTTCCTGGGGTTTATTATGGATCCCCATTAGTTCCTGCCAAGGCAGCAGCTACTCTTCCTGGGTTTTATTATGGATCCCCATTAGTTCCTGTCAAGGCAGCAGCTACTCTTCCTGGGGTTTATTATGGATCCCCATTAGTTCCTGCCGAGGCAGAAGCTGCTCTTCCTGGGGTTTATTATGGATCCCCATTAGTTCCTGCCAAGGCAGCAGTTACTCTTCCTGGGGTTTATTATGGATCCCCATTAGTTCCTGCCGAGGCAGAAGCTGCTCTTCCTGGGTTTATTATGGATCCCCATTAGTTCCTGCCAAGGCAGCAGCTACTCTTCCTGGGGTTTATTATGGATCCCCATTAGTTCCTGCCAAGGCAGCAGCTGCTCTTCCTGGGGTTTATTATGGATCCCCATTAGTTCCTGCCAAGGCAGCAGCTAGTCTTCCTGGGGTTTATTATGGATCCCCATTAGTTCCTGCCAAGGCAGCAGCTACTCTTCCTTTGGTTTATTATGGATCCCCATTAGTTCCTGTTGCCAAGGCAGCAGCTACTCTTCCTGGGGTTTATTATGGATCCCCATTAGTTCCTGCCAAGGCAGCAGCTACTCTTCCTGGGGTTTATTATGGATCCCCATTAGTTCCTGCCAAGGCAGCAGCTACTCTTCCTGGGGTTTATTATGGATCCCCATTAGTTCCTGCCAAGGCAGCAGCTACTCTTCCTGGGGTTTTTATGGATCCCCATTAGTTCCTGCCAAGGCAGCAGCTACTCTTCCTGGGGTTTATTATGGATCCCCATTAGTTCCTGCCAAGGCAGCAGCTGCTCTTCCTGGGATTTATTATGGATCCCCATTAGTTCCTGCCGAGGCAGAAGCTGCTCTTCCTGGGGTCCAAACACATTAAGGCACATACATTACATATAAAACAGTACATCATATAACATTATGACACTACTACATATCTACAATACTAAATGGTTAATACCACCATATCTCTGAAACTCACTTAGATAATACGTTGGATGACACAGTGGTAGCAATACATGGTTATAACATCTACAGAAAAGACAGGAATGCCAATGGTGGAGGTGCTGCTGTTTTTATATTCAGAACCACATTCCTGTAAATATTAGAGAGGATCTCATGATAAATACTGTTGTAGTAATATGGCTACAGGTTCATCTGCCTCACCTAAAGCCCATTCTGGTGGGGAGCTGCTATAGACCACCAAGTGATAACAGTCAGTATCTGGATAATGTTAAATACTGTTGAAGTCATCTGGCTACAGGTTCATCTGCCTCCCCTAAAGCCCATTATGATGGGAAGCTGCTATAGACCACCAAGTGTTAACAGTCACGATCTGGATAATGTTAAATACTGTTGTAGTAATATGGCTACAGGTTCATCTGTCTCACCTAAAGCCCATTCTGGTGGGAAGCTGCTATAGACCACCAAGTGTTAACAGTCAGTATCTGGATAATATGTGTGAAATGGTTATATGATACCCACAGGGAGGTATATTTTCTGGGTGATTTAAATATTGACCTACATTCATCAAGCTGCCCACTCAAGGGAAAGCTTCAAACTGTAACCAGTGCCTGCAACCTGGTTCAGGTTATCAGTCAAACCTACCAGGGTCGTTACAAACAGCACAGGAATGAAATCATCAACATGTATTGATCACATCTTTACTAATGCTGCAGACATCTGCTCTAAAGTAGTATTCAGATCCATAGGATGTAGTGATCACAATATAGTAGCCGTATCTAGGAAAACCACAGTTCCAAAGGCTGGGCCTAATATAGTGTATAAGAGGTCAGGCTGGGCCTAATATAGTGTATAAGAGGTCAGGCTGGGCCTAATATAGTGTATAAGAGGTCAGGCTGGGCCTAATATAGTGTATAAGAGGTCAGGCTGGGCCTAATATAGTGTATAAGAGGTCAGGCTGGGCCTAATATAGTGTATAAGAGGTCAGGCTGGGCCTAATATAGTGTATAAGAGGTCAGGCTGGGCCTAATATAGTGTATAAGAGGTCAGGCTGGGCCTAATATAGTGTATAAGAGGTCAGGCTGGGCCTAATATAGTGTATAAGAGGTCAGGCTGGGCCTAATATAGTGTATAAGAGGTCAGGCTGGGCCTAATATAGTGTATAAGAGGTCAGGCTGGGCCTAATATAGTGTATAAGAGGTCAGGCTGGGCCTAATATAGTGTATAAGAGGTCAGGCTGGGCCTAATATAGTGTATAAGAGGTCAGGCTGGGCCTAATATAGTGTATAAGATGTCAGGCTGGGCCTAATATAGTGTATAAGAGGTCAGGCTGGGCCTAATATAGTGTATAAGAGGTCAGGCTGGGCCTAATATAGTGTATAAGAGGTCAGGCTGGGCCTAATATAGTGTATAAGAGGTCAGGCTGGGCCTAATATAGTGTATAAGAGGTCAGGCTGGGCCTAATATAGTGTATAAGAGGTCAGGCTGGGCCTAATATAGTGTATAAGAGGTCAGGCTGGGCCTAATATAGTGTATAAGAGGTCAGGCTGGGCCTAATATAGTGTATAAGAGGTCAGGCTGGGCCTAATATAGTGTATAAGAGGTCAGGCTGGGCCTAATATAGTGTATAAGAGGTCAGGCTGGGCCTAATATAGTGTATAAGAGGTCAGGCTGGGCCTAATATAGTGTATAAGAGGTCAGGCTGGGCCTAATATAGTGTATAAGAGGTCAGGCTGGGCCCAATATAGTGTATAAGAGGTCAGGCTGGGCCCAATATAGTGTATAAGAGGTCAGGCTGGGCCCAATATAGTGTATAAGAGGTCAGGCTGGGCCTAATATAGTGTATAAGAGGTCAGGCTGGGCCTAATATAGTGTATAAGAGGTCAGGCTGGGCCTAATATAGTGTATAAGAGGTCAGGCTGGGCCTAATATAGTGTATAAGAGGTCAGGCTGGGCCTAATATAGTGTATAAGAGGTCAGGCTGGGCCTAATATAGTGTATAAGAGGTCAGGCTGGGCCTAATATAGTGTATAAGAGGTCATACAATAAGTTCTGTAGTGATTCATATGTTGATGATGTAAAGAATATTTGCTGGTCCGTGGTGTGTAATGAGGAGCAACCAGACGCTGCTGGTCTGTGGTGTGTAATGAGGAGCAACCAGAAGCTGCTGGTCTGTGGTGTGTAACGAGGAGCAACCAGACGCTGCTGGTCTGTGGTGTGTAATGAGGAGCAACCAGTCGCTGCTGGTCTGTGGTGTGTAATGAGGAGCAACCAGACGCTGCTGGTCTGTGGTGTATACTGAGGAGCAACCAGACGCTGCTGGTCTGTACTGAGGAGCAACCAGACGCTGCTGGTCTGTGGTGTGTAATGAGGAGCAACCAGACGCTGTTGGTCTGTGGTGTGTAATGAGGAGCAACCAGACGCTGCTGGTCTGTGGTGTGTAATGAGGAGCAACCAGACGCTGCTGGTCTGTGGTGTGTAATGAGGAGCAACCAGACGCTGCTGGTCTGTGGTGTGTAATGAGGAGCAACCAGACGCTGCTGGTCTGTGGTGTGTAATGAGGAGCAACCAGTCGCTGCTGGTCTGTGGTGTGTAATGAGGAGCAACCAGACGCTGCTGGTCTGTGGTCTGTACTGAGGAGCAACCAGACGCTGCTGGTCTGTACTGAGGAGCAACCAGACGCTGCTGGTCTGTGGTGTGTAATGAGGAGCAACCAGACGCTGCTGGTCTGTGGTGTTTAATGAGGAGCAACCAGACGCTGCTGGTCTGTGGTCTGTACTGAGGAGCAACCAGACGCTGCTGGTCTGTGGTGTGTAATGAGGAGCAACCAGACGCTGCTGGTCTGTGGTGTGTAATGAGGAGCAACCAGACGCTGCTGGTCTGTGGTGTGTAATGAGGAGCAACCAGACGCTGCTGGTCTGTGGTGTTTAATGAGGAGCAACCAGACGCTGCTGGTCTGTGGTGTGTAACGAGGAGCAACCAGACGCTGCTGGTCTGTGGTGTGTAACGAGGAGCAACCAGACGCTGCTGGTCTGTGGTGTGTAACGAGGAGCAACCAGACGCTGCTGGTCTGTGGTGTGTAACGAGGAGCAACCAGACGCTGTACTGGACACATTTATGAAATTGCCAACTACTTTAATGACTTTTTAATTTGCTGAGGATAATTGCGGACAATATTGCCACTCCTATTTGGCAGATTCTAGTAGGGTTAAATTTAAGATGTGGCAATATTGTCCGCTATTCTCCTCAGGCCTGGAGGGAAGCTAAAGTCATTCCACTACCCAAGAATAGTAAAGCCCCTTTGACTGGCTCAAATAGCCGACCAATCAGCCTGTCACCAACCCTTAGTAAACTTCTGGGAAAAAAATGGTTGACCAGATACAATGTTATTTCACAGTAAACAAATTGACAACAGACTTTCAGCACGCTTATAGGGAAGGACCTTCAACAAGCACAGCAAATTACTGATGATTGGTTGAGAGAAATTGTGGGGGCTGTTTTGTTAGATTTCAGTGTCGCTTTTGACTATGATCGATAATGGAATTCCCCAGGGTAGCTGTTTAGGCTCCTTGCTTCAATCTTTCTAATGACATACCACTGCCTTAACAACCCTATCAACGAGGCAGTCTCAACAGTGAAGAGGCGACTCCGGGATGCTGGCCTTCTAGGCAGAGTTCCTCTGTCCAGTCTCAACGTCAACAGTGAAGAGGCGACTCTGGGATGATGGCCTTCTAGGCAGAGTTCCTCTGTCCAGTCTCAACGTCAACAGTGAAGAGGAGACTCTGGGATGATGGCCTTCGAGGCAGAGTTCCTCTGTCCAGTCTCAACGTCAACAGTGAAGAGGCGACTCCGGGATGCCTGCCTTCTAGGCAGAGTTCCTCTGTCCAGTCTCAACGTCAACAGTGAAGAGGCGACTCCTGGATGCCTGCCTTCTAGGCAGAGTTCCTCTGTCCAGTCTCAACATCAACAGTGAAGAGGTGACTCCGGGATGCAGGCCTTCTAGTCCAGTCTCAACGTCAACAGTGAAGAGGTGACTCCGGGATGCTGGCCTTCTAGTCCAGTCTCAACGTCAACAGTGAAGAGGAGACTCCTGGATGCTGGCCTTCAAGGCAGAGTTCCTTTGTCCAGTCTCAACGTCAACAGTGAAGAGGCGACTCCGGGAAGCAGGCCTTCTAGGCAGAGTTCCTCTGTCCAGTGTCTATGTTCTTTTGCCCATCTTAAACTTTTCTTTTTATTGGCCAGTCTGAGATATGGCTAGAAGGCCAGCATCCCGGAGTCTTCTCTTCTTCTATATGGCTAACCCTAACCCTAACCCTACATTTTGTGCTGTTCTGTGAAGGGAGTAGACTGATGAGTTTCAAAATAAAGTTATTTGTTTCTGGCCATTTTGAGCCTGTAATCGAACCCACAAATGCTGATGCTCCAGATACTCAACTAGTCTAAAAGTAATTAATTATACCTATAAACTATAACTAGTAACGACTAGGTCATTCATTATACTGTAGCTATAACTAGTAACTACTAGGTCATTAATTATACTGTAGCTATAACTAGTAACTACTAGGTCATTAATCATACTGTAGCTATAACTAGTAAGTACCTAGGTCATTCATTATACTATAGCTATAACTAGTAACTACTAGGTCATTCATTATACTGTAGCTATAACTAGTAACTACTAGGTCATTAATTATACTGTAGCTATAACTAGTAAGTACCTAATTATACTATAGCTATAACTAGTATCTACCTAGGTCATTAATTATACTGTAGCTATAACTAGTAACTACTAGGTCATTAATTATACTGTAGCTATAACTAGTAACTACTAGGTCATTAATTATACTATAGCTATAACTAGTAACTACTAGGTCATTAATTATACTATAGCTATAACTAGTAACTACTAGGTCATTAATTATACTATAGCTATAACTAGTAACTACTAGGTCATTAATTATACTGTAGCTATAACTAGTATCTACCTAGGTCATTAATTATACTATAGCTATAACTAGTATCTACCTAGGTCATTAATTATACTATAGCTATAACTAGTAACTACTAGGTCATTAATTATACTGTAGCTATAACTAGTAACTACTAGGTCATTAATTATACTATAGCTATAACTAGTAACTACTAGGTCATTAATTATACTATAGCTATAACTAGTAACTACTAGGTCATTAATTATACTGTAGCTATAACTAGTAACTACTAGGTCATTAATTATACTGTAGCTATAACTAGTAACTACTAGGTCATTAATTATACTATAGCTATAACTAGTAACTACTAGGTCATTAATTATACTATAGCTATAACTAGTAACTACTAGGTCATTAATTATACTGTAGCTATAACTAGTAACTACTAGGTCATTAATTATACTGTAGCTATAACTAGTAACTACTAGGTCATTAATTATACTATAGCTATAACTAGTAACT
Organism: Oncorhynchus keta; assembly: GCF_023373465.1. Lineage (NCBI taxonomy): Eukaryota > Metazoa > Chordata > Actinopteri > Salmoniformes > Salmonidae > Oncorhynchus > Oncorhynchus keta. The sequence goes on from NW_026289353.1 coordinate 15,773, forward strand.
ACTAGGTCATTAATTATACTATAGCTATAACTAGTATCTACCTAGGTCATTAATTATACTATAGCTATAACTAGTAACTACTAGGTCATTAATTATACTATAGCTATAACTAGTAACTACTAGGTCATTAATCATACTGTAGCTATAACTAGTATCTACTAGGTAATTAATTATACTGTAGCTATAACTAGTAACTACTAGGTCATTAATCATACTGTAGCTATAACTAGTAACTACTAGGTCATTAATTATACTATAGCTATAACTAGTAACTACTAGGTCATTAATTATACTGTAGCTATAACTAGTAACTACTAGGTCATTAATCATACTGTAGCTATAACTAGTAAGTACCTAATTATACTATAGCTATAACTAGTAACTACTAGGTCATTAATTATACTATAGCTATAACTAGTAACTACTAGGTAATTAAATATACTATAGCTATAACTAGTATCTACCTAGGTCATTAATTATACTATAGCTGTAACTAGTAACTACTAGGTCATTAATTATACTGTAGCTATAACTAGTAACTACTAGGTCATTAATTATACTATAGCTATAACTAGTAACTACTAGGTCATTAATTATACTGTAGCTATAACTAGTAACTACTAGGTCATTCATTCCCATTCTGTTGTGGTTGATGTGTTTACCTTGTGGGTTGTTTTGTGTTTACCTTCATGGTTGTTTTGTGTCCCTCCTCTCCCTCCTCTCCCCCCTCCCTCCTCCCTCCTCTCCCTCCCTCCTCTCCTCTCCCTCCCTCCTCTCCTCCCTCCCTCCTCCCTCCTCTCCCTCCTCTCACATCCCTCCTCTCTTCTCCCTCCTCTCCTCTCCCTCCCTCCTCTCCTCTCCCTTCCCTCCTCTCCCTCCTCTCCCCTCCCTCCCTCTCCTCTCCCTCCTCTCCTCTCCCATCCCTCCTCTCCTCTCCCTCCTCTCCTCTCCCTCCTCTCCTCTCCCTTCCCTCCTCTCCCCCTCTCCCTCCTCTCCCTCCTCTCCTCTCCCTCCCCTCCCTCCTCTCCTCTCCCTCCTCTCCTCTCCCATCCCTCCTCTCCCCTCCCTCCTCTCCCCTCCCTTCCCTCCTCTCCCCTCCCTTCCCTCCTCTCCCCTCCTCTCCCCTCCCTCCTCTCCTCTCCCTTCCCTGTGTGTTGGCTGTCCCGCTGACTGGCATGCCTCCCCTGGCCCGCCCCCTCCTCCCATCTCTGTGCTGTGGTTGGTCCACTCTATCTCCACCAATCAGAAGCCTCCTCAGTCTGGCCTTCGCCGCTGGTCCATTCATGACTGCCCGGTATTTGGTTTCCACGCCCTCCTTCCCGTCCATCCCTCTCTCCGCCTCTCTCTCCGCCTCTCCTCTTGGGCTTTCTTCAGAGACTCTCCTGTCTCTATCCGCCTCTCTCTCCGCCTCTCTCCTCTTGGGCTTTCTTCAGGGTCTCTCCTGTCTCTATCCGCCTCTCTCTCCGCCTCTCTCCTCTTGGGCTTTCTTCAGGGTCTCTCCTGTCTCTCTCTGTGTCTCTCTCTCCACCTCTCTCCTCTTGGGCTTTTTTCAGGGTCTCTGCTGTCTCTCTCTCTCCGCCTCTCTCCTCTTGGGCTTTCTTCAGGGTCTCTCCTGTCTCTCTCTGTGTCTCTCTCTCCACCTCTCTCCTCTTGGGCTTTTTTCAGGGTCTCTGCTGTCTCTCTGTTCTCCTCTCTGGACCCTGCATGATGTCACTAAGTCAATATAACCTGTATGGATAACCATGTTTTATCATGACTCAACCTCTCTCTCTGTCGTTGTTTCTCTCTCTCCTCTCTCTATCTCCTCTCTCTCTCTCCTCTCTCCTCTCTCCTCTCTGTCTCTCTTCAATGATGGCAAAGTCTGTTACTTACAAACTCTTAACACTTGAGGTAAGGTTGTGTGATCGCTGGCAACAACATTAACAAATGTTCAAATTCCTAAGTAACTGACATCAATAATTGTTCACCATTTCAGAAACGTAAAAGACATTAGTCAACATGAGGGATGAGTTCAAGCTCCCAGTAATGTAGCTTTAGGCCTGTTGGCCTCTCACAAATTCTCACCACAATGCCTTCCAGTCCTGGGGAGGAGGTCTAGTGTCTATACCTGACCTGGGGAGGAGGTCTAGAGTCTACAGCAGACCTGGGGAGGAGGTCTAGAGTCTATACCAGACCTGGGGAGGAGGTCTAGAGTCTATACCAGACCTGGGGAGGAGGTCTAGAGTCTATACCAGACCTGGGGAGGAGGAGGTCTGACCTGGGGAGTCTACACCAGACCTGGGGGGAGGGAGGTCTAAACCTGGGGTCTATACCAGACCTGGGGAGGAGGTCTAAAGTCTACACCAGACCTGGGGAGGAGGTCTAAAGTCTACACCAGACCTGGGGAGGAGGTCTAGAGTCTATACCTGACCTGGGGAGGAGGTCTAGAGTCTATACCAGACCTGGGGAGGAGGTCTAGAGTCTACACCAGACCTGGGGAGGAGGTCTAGAGTCTATACCAGACCTGGGGAGGAGGTCTAGAGTCTATACCAGACCTGGGGAGGAGGTCTAGAGTCTATACCTGACCTGGGGAGGAGGTCTAGAGTCTACACCAGACCTGGGGAGGAGGTCTAGAGTCTATACCAGACCTGGGGAGGAGGTCTAGAGTCTACACCAGACCTGGGGAGGAGGTCTAGAGTCTACACCAGACCTGGGGAGGAGGTCTAGAGTCTACACCAGACCTGGGGAGGAGGTCTAGAGTCTACACCAGACCTGGGGAGGAGGTCTAGAGTCTATACCAGACCTGGGGAGGAGGTATAGAGTCTACACCAGACCTGGGGAGGAGGTCTAGAGTCTATACCTGACCTGGGGAGGAGGTCTAGAGTCTATACCAGACCTGGGGAGGAGGTCTAGAGTCTATACCAGACCTGGGGAGGAGGTCTAGAGTCTACACCAGACCTGGGGAGGAGGTCTAGAGTCTATACCAGACCTGGGGAGGAGGTCTAGAGTCTACACCAGACCTGGGGAGGAGGTCTAGAGTCTATACCAGACCTGGGGAGGAGGTCTAGAATCTATACCAGACCTGGGGAGGAGGTCTAGAGTCTATACCAGACCTGGGGAGGAGGTCTAGAGTCTATACCAGACCTGGGGAGGAGGTCTAGAGTCTATACCAGACCTGGGGAGGAGGTCTAGAGTCTATACCAGACCTGGGGAGGAGGTCTAGAATCTACAGCAGACCTGTGGAGGAGGTCTAGTGTCTATACCAGACCTGGGGAGGAGGTCTAGTGTCTATACCAGACCTGGGGAGGAGGTCTAGAGTCTATACCAGACCTGGGTTCAGATCCTATTTGAAATCTTTCAAATACTTTCAGCGTTTGCTCTAGACTGTCTGGAGTTCCAGGTGGGCGTGGTTTGCCATTTTGGGACTAATCTATTGGTCCATTTAGCCAGGCGCCCTCAATCACCCACAGATAAAGTACATTCAATTATTTGCAGTACTGTTTGAACCCAGGGTGTCTATAGCCCTGATCTATGGTCAGTTCTGTCTGGTCTCACTACAACACCAGGGTGTCTATAGCTCTGATCTATGGTCAGTTCTGTCTGGTCTCACTACAACACCAGGGTGTCTATAGCCCTGATCTATGGTCAGTTCTGTCTGGTCTCACTACAACACCAGGGTGTCTATAGCCCTGATCTATGGTCAGTTCTGTCTGGTCTCACTACAACACCAGGGTGTCTATAGCCCTGATCTATGGTCAGTTCTGTCTGGTCTCACTACAACACCAGGGTGTCTATAGCCCTGATCTATGGTCAGTTCTGTCTGGTCTCACTACAACACATTTACATTTTACATTTAAGTCATTTAGCAGACGCTCTTATCCAGAGCGACTTACAAATTGGTGCATTCACCTTATGACATCCAGTGGAACAGTCACTTTACAATAGTGCATCTAAATCTTTTTAGGGGTGGGGGGTGAGAAGGATTACTTATCCTATCCTAGGTATTCCTTAAAGATGTGGGGTTTCAGGTGTCTCCGGAAGGTGGTGATTGACTCCGCTGTCCTGGCGTCGTGAGGGAGTTTGTTCCACCATTGGGGGCCAGAGCAGCGAACAGTTTTGACTGGGCTGAGCGGGAACTGTACTTCCTCAGTGGTAGGGAGGCAAGCAGGCCAGAGGTGGATGAACGCAGTGCCCTTGTTTGGGTGTAGGGCCTGGTCAGAGCCTGGAGGTACTGAGGGGCCGTTCCCCTCACAGCTCCGTAGGCAAGCACCATGGTCTTGTAGCAGATGCGAGCTTCAACTGGAAGCCAGTGGAGAGAGCGGAGGAGCGGGGTGACGTGAGAGAACTTGGGAAGGTTGAACACCAGACGGGCTGCGGCGTTCTGGATGAGTTGTAGGGGTTTAATGGCACAGGCAGGGAGCCCAGCCAACAGCGAGTTGCAGTAGTCCAGACGGGATGACAAGTGCCTGGATTAGGACCTGCGCCGCTTCCTGTGTGAGGCAGGGTCGTACTCTGAGGATGTTGTAGAGCATGAACCTACAGGAACGGGCCACCGCCTTGATGTTAGTTGAGAACGACAGGGTGTTGTCCAGGATCACGCCAAGGTTCTTAGCGCTCTGGGAGGAGGACACAATGGAGTTGTCAACCGTGATGGCGAGATCATGGAACGGGCAGTCCTTCCCGGGAGGAAGAGCAGCTCCGTCTTGCCGAGGTTCAGCTTGAGGTGGTGATCCGTCATCCACACTGATATGTCTGCCAGACATGCAGAGATGCGATTCGCCACCTGGTCATCAGAAGGGGGAAAGGAGAAGATTAATTGTGTGTCGTCTGCATAGCAATGATAGGAGAGACCATGTGAGGTTATGACAGAGCCAAGTGACTTGGTGTATAGCGAGAATAGGAGAGGGCCTAGAACAGAGCAATAGCTGGCTAGCTAACCTAGAAAATCGCTCTAGACTACACAATTGTCTTTGATACAAAGACGGCTATGTAGCTAGCTACGATCAAACAAATCAAACCGTTGTACTGTAATGAAATTAAATGAAAATGTGATACTACCTGTGGAGCGAAGCGGAATGCGACCGGGTTGTTGAGTGCAGAAGTTCTATTCGGAAGACGTTGGCTAGCTGTTGGCTAGCTAGCAGTGTCTCCTACGTTAAGGACGACAAATAGCTGGCTAGCTAACCTCGGTAAATTAAGATAATCACTCTAAGACTACACACCAGGGTGTCTATAGCCCTGATCTATGGTCAGTTCTGTCTGGTCTCACTACAACACCAGGGTGTCTATAGCCCTGATCTATGGTCAGTTCTGTCTGGTCTCACTACAACACCAGGGTGTCTATAGCCCTGATCTATGGTCAGTTCTGTCTGGTCTCACTACAACACCAGGGTGTCTATAGCCCTGATCTACGGTCAGTTCTGTCTGGTCTCACTACAACACCAGGGTGTCTATAGCCCTGATCTATGGTCAGTTCTGTCTGGTCTCACTACAACACCAGGGTGTCTATAGCCCTGATCTATGGTCAGTTCTGTCTGGTCTCACTACAACACCAGGGTGTCTATAGCCCTGATCTATGGTCAGTTCTGTCTGGTCTCACTACAACACCAGGGTGTCTATAGCCCTGATCTATGGTCAGTTCTGTCTGGTCTCACTACAACACCAGGGTGTCTATAGCCCTGATCTATGGTCAGTTCTGTCTGGTCTCACTACAACACCAGGGTGTCTATAGCCCTGATCTATGGTCAGTTCTGTCTGGTCTCACTACAACACCAGGGTGTCTATAGCCCTGATCTATGGTCAGTTCTGTCTGGTCTCACTACAACACCAGGGTGTCTATAGCCCTGATCTATGGTCAGTTCTGTCTGGTCTCACTACAACACCAGGGTGTCTATAGCCCTGATCTATGGTCAGTTCTGTCTGGTCTCACTACAACACCAGGGTGTCTATAGCCCTGATCTATGGTCAGTTCTGTCTGGTCTCACTACAACACCAGGGTGTCTATAGCCCTGATCTATGGTCAGTTCTGTCTGGTCTCACTACAACACCAGGGTGTCTATAGCCCTGATCTATGGTCAGTTCTGTCTGGTCTCACTACAACACCAGGGTGTCTATAGCCCTGATCTATGGTCAGTTCTGTCTGGTCTCACTACAACACCAGGGTGTCTATAGCCCTGATCTATGGTCAGTTCTGTCTGGTCTCACTACAACACCAGGGTGTCTATAGCCCTGATCTATGGTCAGTTCTGTCTGGTCTCACTACAACACCAGGGTGTCTATAGCCCTGATCTATGGTCAGTTCTGTCTGGTCTCACTACAACACCAGGGTGTCTATAGCCCTGATCTATGGTCAGTTCTGTCTGGTCTCACTACAACACCAGGGTGTCTATAGCCCTGATCTATGGTCCTGTCTGGTCTCACTACAACACCAGGGTGTCTATAGCCCTGATCTATGGTCAGTTCTGTCTGGTCTCACTACAACACCAGGGTGTCTTAGCCCTGATCTATGGTCAGTTCTGTCTGGTCTCACTACAACACATTTACATTTTACATTTAAGTCATTTAGCAGACGCTCTTATCCAGAGCGACTTACAAATTGGTGCATTCACCTTATGACATCCAGTGGAACAGTCACTTTACAATAGTGCATCTAAATCTTTTTAGGGGGGTGAGAAGGATTACTTATCCTATCCTAGGTATTCCTTAAAGATGTGGGGTTTCAGGTGTCTCCGGAAGGTGGTGATTGACTCCGCTGTCCTGGCGTCGTGAGGGAGTTTGTTCCACCATTGGGGGCCAGAGCAGCGAACAGTTTTGACTGGGCTGAGCGGGAACTGTACTTCCTCAGTGGTAGGGAGGCAAGCAGGCCAGAGGTGGATGAACGCAGTGCCCTTGTTTGGGTGTAGGGCCTGGTCAGAGCCTGGAGGTACTGAGGGGCCGTTCCCCTCACAGCTCCGTAGGCAAGCACCATGGTCTTGTAGCAGATGCGAGCTTCAACTGGAAGCCAGTGGAGAGAGCGGAGGAGCGGGGTGACGTGAGAGAACTTGGGAAGGTTGAACACCAGACGGGCTGCGGCGTTCTGGATGAGTTGTAGGGGTTTAATGGCACAGGCAGGGAGCCCAGCCAACAGCGAGTTGCAGTAGTCCAGACGGGATGACAAGTGCCTGGATTAGGACCTGCGCCGCTTCCTGTGTGAGGCAGGGTCGTACTCTGAGGATGTTGTAGAGCATGAACCTACAGGAACGGGCCACCGCCTTGATGTTAGTTGAGAACGACAGGGTGTTGTCCAGGATCACGCCAAGGTTCTTAGCGCTCTGGGAGGAGGACACAATGGAGTTGTCAACCGTGATGGCGAGATCATGGAACGGGCAGTCCTTCCCCGGGAGGAAGAGCAGCTCCGTCTTGCCGAGGTTCAGCTTGAGGTGGTGATCCGTCATCCACACTGATATGTCTGCCAGACATGCAGAGATGCGATTCGCCACCTGGTCATCAGAAGGGGGAAAGGAGAAGATTAATTGTGTGTCGTCTGCATAGCAATGATAGGAGAGACCATGTGAGGTTATGACAGAGCCAAGTGACTTGGTGTATAGCGAGAATAGGAGAGGGCCTAGAACAGAGCAATAGCTGGCTAGCTAACCTAGAAAATCGCTCTAGACTACACAATTGTCTTTGATACAAAGACGGCTATGTAGCTAGCTACGATCAAACAAATCAAACCGTTGTACTGTAATGAAATTAAATGAAAATGTGATACTACCTGTGGAGCGAAGCGGAATGCGACCGGGTTGTTGAGTGCAGAAGTTCTATTCGGAAGACGTTGGCTAGCTGTTGGCTAGCTAGCAGTGTCTCCTACGTTAAGGACGACAAATAGCTGGCTAGCTAACCTCGGTAAATTAAGATAATCACTCTAAGACTACACACCAGGGTGTCTATAGCCCTGATCTATGGTCAGTTCTGTCTGGTCTCACTACAACACCAGGGTGTCTATAGCCCTGATCTATGGTCAGTTCTGTCTGGTCTCACTACAACACCAGGGTGTCTATAGCCCTGATCTATGGTCAGTTCTGTCTGGTCTCACTACAACACCAGGGTGTCTATAGCCCTGATCTATGGTCAGTTCTGTCTGGTCTCACTACAACACCAGGGTGTCTATAGCCCTGATCTATGGTCAGTTCTGTCTGGTCTCACTACAACACCAGGGTGTCTATAGCCCTGATCTATGGTCAGTTCTGTCTGGTCTCACTACAACACCAGGGTGTCTATAGCCCTGATCTATGGTCAGTTCTGTCTGGTCTCACTACAACACCAGGGTGTCTATAGCCCTGATCTATGGTCAGTTCTGTCTGGTCTCACTACAACACCAGGGTGTCTATAGCCCTGATCTATGGTCAGTTCTGTCTGGTCTCACTACAACACCAGGGTGTCTATAGCCCTGATCTAGTTCTGTCTGGTCAGTTCTGTCTGGTCTCACTACAACACCAGGGTGTCTATAGCCCTGATCTATGGTCAGTTCTGTCTGGTCTCACTACAACACCAGGGTGTCTATAGCCCTGATCTATGGTCAGTTCTGTCTGGTCTCACTACAACACCAGGGTGTCTATAGCCCTGATCTATGGTCAGTTCTGTCTGGTCTCACTACAACACCAGGGTGTCTATAGCCCTGATCTATGGTCAGTTCTGTCTGACTACAACACCAGGGTGTCTATAGCCCTGATCTATGGTCAGTTCTGTCTGGTCTCACTACAACACCAGGGTGTCTATAGCCCTGATCTATGGTCAGTTCTGTCTGGTCTCACTACAACACCAGGGTGTCTATAGCCCTGATCTATGGTCAGTTCTGTCTGGTCTCACTACAACACCAGGGTGTCTATAGCCCTGATCTATGGTCAGTTCTGTCTGGTCTCACTACAACACCAGGGTGTCTATAGACCTGATCTATGGTCAGTTCTGTCTGGTCTCATCAACCCAGGGGGAGACCATCTATGGTCAGTTCTGTCTGGTTCATACAACACCAGGGTGTCTATAGCCCTGATCTATGGTCAGTTCTGTCTGGTCTCATCAACACCAGGGTGTATAGCCCTGATCTATGGTCAGTTCTGTCTGGTGTCACTACAACACCAGGGTGTCTATAGCCCTGATCTATGTTCTGTCTGGTTCATCACACCAGGGTGAGACCTGATCTATGGTCAGTTCTGTCTGGTCTCACTACAACACCAGGGTGTCTATAGCCCTGATCTATGGTCAGTTCTGTCTGGTTCACTCAACACCAGGGTGTCTATAGCCCTGATCTATGGTCAGTTCTGTCTGGTTCACTCAACACCAGGGTGTCTATAGCCCTGATCTATGGTCAGTTCTGTCTGGCCTCACTACAACACCAGGGTGTCTATAGCCCTGATCTATGGTCAGTTCTGTCTGGTCTCACTACAACACCAGGGTGTCTATAGCCCTGATCTATGGTCAGTTCTGTCTGGTCTCACTACACACCAGGGTGTCTATAGCCCTGATCTATGGTCAGTTCTGTGATTTTGGTGTCTTTTTCTGTCTGTCCAGAAGTCCCGGTTCAAGACGAAGCGCGGGGGAGACATACAGATGCTGAGGGAAAATCATCATCCAGGAGATATCCTGTCTGCTGCCTGTTCATCAAAGCCCTGGGGAGACATACATGTGAGTTCATCACCCTGGGGGGAGACATGCATGTGAGTTCATCACCCTGGGGAGACATACATGTGAGTTCATCACCCTGGGGGAGACATACATGTGAGTTCATCACCCTGGGGGAGACATACATGTGAGTTCATCACCCTGGGGGAGACATACATGTGAGTTCATCACCCTGGGGAGACTACATGTGAGTTCATCACCCTGGGGAGACATACATGTGAGTTCATCACCCTGGGGAGACATACATGTGAGTTCATCACCCTGGGGAGACATACATGTGAGTTCATCACCCTGGGGGAGACATACATGTGAGTTCATCACCCTGGGGAGACATACATGTGAGTTCATCACCCTGGGGAGACATACATGTGAGTTCATCACCCTGGGGGAGACATACATGTGAGTTCATCACCCTGGGGGAGACATACATGTGAGTTCATCACCCTGGGGAGACATACATGTGAGTTCATCACCCTGGGGAGACATGCATGTGAGTTCATCACCCTGGGGAGACATACATGTGAGTTCATCACCCTGGGGAGACATACATGTGAGTTCATCACCCTGGGGAGACATACATGTGAGTTCATCACCCTGGGGGAGACATACATGTGAGTTCATCACCCTGGGGGAGACATACATGTGAGTTCATCACCCTGTGGGGAGACATACATGTGAGTTCATCACCCTGGGGAGACATGCATGTGAGTTCATCACCCTGGGGAGACATACATGTGAGTTCATCACCCTGGGGAGACATACATGTGAGTTCATCACCCTGGGGAGACATACATGTGAGTTCATCACCCTGGGGGAGACATACATGTGAGTTCATCACCCTGGGGGAGACATACATGTGAGTTCATCACCCTGGGGAGACGCACATGTGAGTTCATCACCCTGGGGAGACATACATGTGAGTTCATCACCCTGGGGGAGGCCTATATGTGAGTTCATCACCCTGGGGAGACATACATGTGAGTTCATCACCCTGGGGAGACATACATGTGAGTTCATCACCCTGGGGAGACATACATGTGAGTTCATCACCCTGGGGGAGACATACATGTGAGTTCATCACCCTGGGGAGACATACATGTGAGTTCATCACCCTGGGGGAGACGTACATGTGAGTTCATCACCCTGGGGAGACACACATGTGAGTTCATCACCCTGGGGAGACGTACATGTGAGTTCATCACCCTGGGGAGACATACATGCGAGTTCATCACCCTGGGGAGACGTACATGTGAGTTCATCACCCTGGGGAGACATACATGTGAGTTCATCACCCTGGGGAGACACACATGTGAGTTCATCACCCTGGGGGAGGCCTATATGTGAGTTCATCACCCTGGGGAGACATACATGTGAGTTCATCACCCTGGGGGAGACATACATGTGAGTTCATCACCCTGGGGGGGAGACATACATGTGAGTTCATCACCCTGGGGAGACATACATGTGAGTTCATCACCCTGGGGAGACATGCATGTGAGTTCATCACCCTGGGGGAGACATACATGTGAGTTCATCACCCTGGGGGAGACGTACATGTGAGTTCATCACCCTGGGGAGACATACATGTGAGTTCATCACCCTGGGGGAGACATACATGTGAGTTCATCACCCTGGGGAGACGTACATGTGAGTTCATCACCCTGGGGGAGACGTACATGTGAGTTCATCACCCTGGGGAGACATACATGTGAGTTCATCACCCTGGGGGAGACGTACATGTGAGTTCATCACCCTGGGGAGACGTACATGTGAGTTCATCACCCTGGGGAGACACACATGTGAGTTCATCACCCTGGGGAGACATACATGTGAGTTCATCACCCTGGGGGAGACGCACATGTGAGTTCATCACCCTGGGGGAGACATACATGTGAGTTCATCACCCTGGGGAGACATACATGTGAGTTCATCACCCTGGGGAGACATACATGCGAGTTCATCACCCTGGTGGAGACATACATGTGAGTTCATCACCCTGGGGGAGACATACATGTGAGTTCATCACCCTGGGGGAGACATACATGTGAGTTCATCACCCTGGGGGAGACATACATGTGAGTTCATCACCCTGGGGGAGACACACATGTGAGTTCATCACCCTGGGGAGACGTACATGCGAGTTCATCACCCTGGGGAGACACACATGTGAGTTCATCACCCTGGGGAGACATACATGTGAGTTCATCACCCTGGGGGAGACATACATGCGAGTTCATCACCCTGGGGAGACGTACATGCGAGTTCATCACCCTGGGGGAGACGTACATGTGAGTTCATCACCCTGGGGAGACGTACATGTGAGTTCATCACCCTGGTGGAGACGTACATGTGAGTTCATCACCCTGGTGGAGACACATGTGAGTTCATCACCCTGGGGGAGACATACATGTGAGTTCATCACCCTGGGGGAGACGTACATGCGAGTTCATCACCCTGGGGGAGACATACATGTGAGTTCATCACCCTGGGGGAGACACACATGTACCTGGCTCAATACATCTTAATATTGTAATATAATGCTGTACCTGGCTCTGTTTGTCCCCCAACATGTTGAAACATCTGTAATGTCTGTTTGTCCCCCAACATGTTGAAACATCTGTAATGTCTGTTTGTCCCCCAACATGTTGAAACATCTGTAATGAGCTGTCTGTTTGTCCCTCAACATGTTGAAACATCTGTAATGTCTGTTTGTCCCCCAACATGTTGAAACATCTGTGCTGTCTGTTTGTCCCCCAACATGTTGAAACATCTGTGCTGTCTGTTTGTCCCCCAACATGTTGAAACATCTGTGCTGTCTGTTTGTCCCCCAACATGTTGAAACATCTGTGCTGTCTGTTTGTCCCCCAACATGTTGAAACATCTGTGCTGTCTGTTTGTCCCCCAACATGTTGAAACATCTGTGCTGTCTGTTTGTCCCTCAACATGTTGAAACATCTGTAATGTCTGTTTGTCCCCCAACATGTTGAAACATCTGTGCTGTCTGTTTGTCCCCCAACATGTTGAAACATCTGTGCTGTCTGTTTGTCCCCCAACATGTTGAAACATCTGTAATGTCTGTTTGTCCCTCAACATGTTGAAACATCTGTGCTGTCTGTTTGTCCCCCAACATGTTGAAACATCTGTGCTGTCTGTTTGTCCCTCAACATGTTGAAACATCTGTGCTGTCTGTTTGTCCCCCAACATGTTGAAACATCTGTAATGTCTGTTTGTCCCCCAACATGTTGAAACATCTGTAATGTCTGTTTGTCCCCCAACATGTTGAAACATCTGTGCTGTCTGTTTGTCCCCCAACATGTTGAAACATCTGTGCTGTCTGTTTGTCCCTCAACATGTTGAAACATCTGTAATGTCTGTTTGTCCCCCAACATGTTGAAACATCTGTGCTGTCTGTTTGTCCCTCAACATGTTGAAACATCTGTGCTGTCTGTTTGTCCCCCAACATGTTGAAACATCTGTAATGTCTGTTTGTCCCCCAACATGTTGAAACATCTGTGCTGTCTGTTTGTCCCTCAACATGTTGAAACATCTGTAATGTCTGTTTGTCCCTCAACATGTTGAAACATCTGTAATGTCTGTTTGTCCCCCAACATGTTGAAACATCTGTAATGTCTGTTTGTCCCCCAACATGTTGAAACATCTGTGCTGTCTGTTTGTCCCCCAACATGTTGAAACATCTGTGCTGTCTGTTTGTCCCCCAACATGTTGAAACATCTGTGCTGTCTGTTTGTCCCCCAACATGTTGAAACATCTGTAATGTCTGTTTGTCCCTCAACATGTTGAAACATCTGTGCTGTCTGTTTGTCCCCCAACATGTTGAAACATCTGTGCTGTCTGTTTGTCCCTCAACATGTTGAAACATCTGTAATGTCTGTTTGTCCCCCAACATGTTGAAACATCTGTAATGTGCTGTCTGTTTGTCCCCCAACATGTTGAAACATCTGTAATGTCTGTTTGTCCCCCAACATGTTGAAACATCTGTGCTGTCTGTTTGTCCCCCAACATGTTGAAACATCTGTGCTGTCTGTTTGTCCCCCAACATGTTGAAACATCTGTGCTGTCTGTTTGTCCCCCAACATGTTGAAACATCTGTGCTGTCTGTTTGTCCCCCAACATGTTGAAACATCTGTAATGTCTGTTTGTCCCCCAACATGTTGAAACATCTGTAATGTCTGTTTGTCCCCCAACATGTTGAAACATCTGTGCTGTCTGTCTGTCCCTCAACATGTTGAAACATCTGTAATGTCTGTTTGTCCCCCAACATGTTGAAACATCTGTAATGTCTGTCTGTCCCCCAACATGTTGAAACATCTGTGCTGTCTGTTTGTCCCCCAACATGTTGAAACATCTGTGCTGTCTGTTTGTCCCTCAACATGTTGAAACATCTGTAATGAGCTGTCTGTTTGTCCCCCAACATGTTGAAACATCTGTGCTGTCTGTTTGTCCCCCAACATGTTGAAACATCTGTGCTGTCTGTTTGTCCCCCAACATGTTGAAACATCTGTGCTGTCTGTCTGTCCCCCAACATGTTGAAACATCTGTGCTGTCTGTTTGTCCCCCAACATGTTGAAACATCTGTAATGTCTGTTTGTCCCCCAACATGTTGAAACATCTGTAATGTCTGTTTGTCCCTCAACATGTTGAAACATCTGTGCTGTCTGTTTGTCCCCCAACATGTTGAAACATCTGTGCTGTCTGTTTGTCCCCCAACATGTTGAAACATCTGTGCTGTCTGTTTGTCCCCCAACATGTTGAAACATCTGTGCTGTCTGTTTGTCCCCCAACATGTTGAAACATCTGTAATGTCTGTTTGTCCCCCAACATGTTGAAACATCTGTAATGTCTGTTTGTCCCCCAACATGTTGAAACATCTGTGCTGTCTGTTTGTCCCCCAACATGTTGAAACATCTGTGCTGTCTGTTTGTCCCCCAACATGTTGAAACATCTGTGCTGTCTGTTTGTCCCTCAACATGTTGAAACATCTGTGCTGTCTGTTTGTCCCTCAACATGTTGAAACATCTGTGCTGTCTGTTTGTCCTCAACATGTTGAAACATCTGTGCTGTCTGTTTGTCCCTCAACATGTTGAAACATCTGTGCTGTCTGTTTGTCCCTCAACATGTTGAAACATCTGTGCTGTCTGTTTGTCCCTCAACATGTTGAAACATCTGTGCTGTCTGTTTGTCCCTCAACATGTTGAAACATCTGTAATGTCTGTTTGTCCCTCAACATGTTGAAACATCTGTGCTGTCTGTTTGTCCCTCAACATGTTGAAACATCTGTGCTGTCTGTTTGTCCTCAACATGTTGAAACATCTGTGCTGTCTGTTTGTCCCTCAACATGTTGAAACATCTGTAATGTCTGTTTGTCCCTCAACATGTTGAAACATCTGTGCTGTCTGTTTGTCCCCCAACATGTTGAAACATCTGTAATGTCTGTTTGTCCCCCAACATGTTGAAACATCTGTAATGTCTGTTTGTCCCCCAACATGTTGAAACATCTGTGCTGTCTGTTTGTCCCCCAACATGTTGAAACATCTGTAATGTCTGTTTGTCCCCCAACATGTTGAAACATCTGTGCTGTCTGTTTGTCCCCCAACATGTTGAAACATCTGTAATGTCTGTTTGTCCCTCAACATGTTGAAACATCTGTGCTGTCTGTTTGTCCCTCAACATGTTGAAACATCTGTGCTGTCTGTTTGTCCCTCAACATGTTGAAACATCTGTAATGTCTGTTTGTCCCTCAACATGTTGAAACATCTGTGCTGTCTGTTTGTCCCCCAACATGTTGAAACATCTGTGCTGTCTGTTTGTCCCCCAACATGTTGAAACATCTGTGCTGTCTGTTTGTCCCCCAACATGTTGAAACATCTGTGCTGTCTGTTTGTCCCTCAACATGTTGAAACATCTGTAATGAGCTGTCTGTTTGTCCCTCAACATGTTGAAACATCTGTGCTGTCTGTTTGTCCCCCAACATGTTGAAACATCTGTGCTGTCTGTTTGTCCCTCAACATGTTGAAACATCTGTGCTGTCTGTTTGTCCCTCAACATGTTGAAACATCTGTACTGTCTGTTTGTCCCTCAACATGTTGAAACATCTGTGCTGTCTGTTTGTCCCTCAACATGTTGAAACATCTGTAATGTCTGTTTGTCCCCCAACATGTTGAAACATCTGTGCTGTCTGTTTGTCCCTCTGCAGTCTGAATGTGAACGACATACAGGACACGTGTCAGAAGAATGCAGCAGCAGCTCTGGTGGTGGGACGCAGAGACGTGGCTAAGGTAGGACTGATCAGAGAGACGTGGCTAAGGTAGGACTGATCAGAGAGACGTGGCTAAGGTAGGACTGATCAGAGACCGTGGCTAAGGTAGGACTGATCAGAGAGACGTGGCTAAGGTAGGACTGATCAGAGGCGTGGCTAAGGTAGGACTGATCAGAGACCGTGGCTAAGGTAGGACTGATCAGAGAGCGTGGCTAAGGTAGGACTGCGTGGCTAAGGTAGGACTGATCAGAGGCGTGGCTAAGGTAGGACTGATCAGAGGCGTGGCTAAGGTAGGACTGATCAGAGACCGTGGCTAAGGTAGGACTGATCAGAGACCGTGGCTAAGGTAGGACTGATCAGAGACCGTGGCTAAGGTAGGACTGATCAGAGACCGTGGCTAAGGTAGGACTGATCAGAGGCGTGGCTAAGGTAGGACTGATCAGAGCCGTGGCTAAGGTAGGACTGATCAGAGCCGTGGCTAAGGTAGGACTGATCAGAGGCGTGGCTAAGGTAGGACTGATCAGAGACCGTGGCTAAGGTAGGACTGATCAGAGCCGTGGCTAAGGTAGGACTGATCAGAGACCGTGGCTAAGGTAGGACTGATCAGAGAGCGTGGCTAAGGTAGGACTGATCAGAGACCGTGGCTAAGGTAGGACTGATCAGAGACCGTGGCTAAGGTAGGACTGATCAGAGGCGTGGCTAAGGTAGGACTGATCAGAGAGCGTGGCTAAGGTAGGACTGATCAGAGAGCGTGGCTAAGGTAGGACTGATCAGAGAGCGTGGCTAAGGTAGGACTGATCAGAGAGACGTGGCTAAGGTAGGACTGATCAGAGAGACGTGGCTAAGGTAGGACTGATCAGAGGCGTGGCTAAGGTAGGACTGATCAGAGGCGTGGCTAAGGTAGGACTGATCAGAGGCGTGGCTAAGGTAGGACTGATCAGAGGCGTGGCTAAGGTAGGACTGATCAGAGGCGTGGCTAAGGTAGGACTGATCAGAGGCGTGGCTAAGGTAGGACTGATCAGAGGCGTGGCTAAGGTAGGACTGATCAGAGACCGTGGCTAAGGTAGGACTGATCAGAGACCGTGGCTAAGGTAGGACTGATCAGAGGCGTGGCTAAGGTAGGACTGATCAGAGGCGTGGCTAAGGTAGGACTGATCAGAGAGACGTGGCTAAGGTAGGACTGATCAGAGACCGTGGCTACGGTAGGACTGATCAGAGAGACGTGGCTAAGGTAGGACTGATCAGAGAGACATGGCTAAGGTAGGACTGATCAGAGAGACATGGCTAAGGTAGGACTGATCAGAGAGACATGGCTAAGGTAGGACTGATCAGAGAGACATGGCTAAGGTAGGACTGATCAGAGACCGTGGCTAAGGTAGGACTGATCAGAGACCGTGGCTAAGGTAGGACTGATCAGAGACCGTGGCTAAGGTAGGACTGATCAGAGAGACGTGGCTAAGGTAGGACTGATCAGAGAGACATGGCTAAGGTAGGACTGATCAGAGAGACATGGCTAAGGTAGGACTGATCAGAGAGACATGGCTAAGGTAGGACTGATCAGAGAGACATGGCTAAGGTAGGACTGATCAGAGACCGTGGCTAATGTAGGACTGCTCAGAGACCGTGGCTAAGGTAGGACTGATCAGAGACCGTGGCTAAGGTAGGACTGATCAGAGAGACGTGGCTAAGGTAGGACTGATCAGAGACCGTGGCTACGGTAGGACTGATCAGAGAGATGGCTAAGGTAGGACTGATCAGAGAGACATGGCTAAGGTAGGACTGATCAGAGAGCGTGGCTACGGTAGGACTGATCAGAGACCGTGGCTAATGTAGGACTGCTCAGAGACCGTGGCTAAGGTAGGACTGATCAGAGGCGTGGCTAAGGTAGGACTGATCAGAGAGACAGAGAGGTGACTAGAGGTAGAGGACTGATCAGAGAGACAGAGACATGGCTAAGGTAGGACTGATCAGAGAGGTTATTAACTCTGTGTACTGTAGGACCCTGTACTTAACTCTGTGTACTGTAGGACCCTGTATTAACTCTGTGTACTGTAGGACCCTGTATTAACTCTGTGTACTGTAGGACCCTGTATTAACTCTGTGTACTGTAGGGCCCTGTATTAACTCTGTGTACTGTAGGACCCTGTATTAACTCTGTGTACTGTAGGACCCTGTATTAACTCTGTGTACTGTAGGACCCTGTATTAACTCTGTGTACTGTAGGACCCTGTATTAACTCTGTGTACTGTAGGACCCTGTATTAACTCTGTGTACTGTAGGACCCTGTATTAACTCTGTGTACTGTAGGACCCTGTATTAACTCTGTGTACTGTAGGACCCTGTATTAACTCTGTGTACTGTAGGACCCTGTATTAACTCTGTGTACTGTAGGACCCTGTATTAACTCTGTGTACTGTAGGACCCTGTATTAACTCTGTGTACTGTAGGACCCTGTATTAACTCTGTGTACTGTAGGACCCTGTATTAACTCTGTGTACTGTAGGACCCTGTATTAACTCTGTGTACTGTAGGACCCTGTATTAACTCTGTGTACTGTAGGACCCTGTATTAACTCTGTGTACTGTAGGACCCTGTATTAACTCTGTGTACTCTAGGTGTGGGCCCTGTATTAACTCTGTGTACTCTAGGTGTGGGCCCTGGCCTCGGCTGCCACCAGCCTAGAACTCAGTCCTGACTCTGACCCTGATGCAGACGCTCCCTGGGCCAGACATCCGTTTGGGCGCCACCTGCTGGAGACTCTGTGAGTAGCAGGCAAATATACTACACTGTATATACTGTACTGATGTACACTGAGTGAACAAAACATTATGAACACCTGCTGACATGACATAGACTGATTCAATATTAGGAAGGTGTTCTTAATGTTTTGTATACTCAATAATTGGACAAAATATCAGTTTTGGCAAAGCCCAGCAGGAACAAACCGGACCCGCCAGGAATTGAGTTTGACCAGGGGGTGTCCTGGTACATCAAGCTGTCTCACTACAGAAACAGGAGATAGACTAGTGTCCTGTCCAGGGGGTGTACTGTACATCAAGCTGTCTCACTACAGAAACAGGAGATAGACTAGTGTCCTGTCCAGGGGGTGTCCTGGTACATCAAGCTGTCTCACTACAGAAACAGGAGATAGACTAGTGTCCTGTCCAGGGGGTGTCCTGTACATCAAGCTGTCTCACTACAGAAACAGGAGATAGACTAGTGTCCTGACCAGGGGGTGTCCTGTACATTAGTCATTGTGGCTGGTACAAGGCTACTTACTGTATATACTGTAGGGATTAGGACACTGTCTGTCTCTGTCCCCTCCTCCCAGTCTGGACCACTCCAGTCTGATGAGTGATGTCCAGACTCTAGCCATGCTGTGTAGTGTGTTCAGGACTCCTCTGTCCTCTCCTCCCAGTCTGATGAGTGATGTCCAGACTCTAGCCATGCTGTGTAGTGTGTTCAGGACTCCTCTGTCCTCTCCTCCCAGTCTGATGAGTGATGTCCAGACTCTAGCCATGCTGTGTAGTGTTCAGGACTCCTCTGTCCCCTCCTCCCAGTCTGATGAGTGATGTCCAGACTCTAGCCCTGCTGTGTAGTGTGTTCAAGGCCTCCTCTGTCCTCTCCTCCCAGTCTGATGAGTGATGTCCAGACTCTAGCCATGCTGTGTAGTGTTCAGGACTCCTCTGTCCCCTCCTCCCAGTCTGATGAGTGATGTCCAGACTCTAGCCATGCTGTGTAGTGTGTTCAGGACTCCTCTGTCCTCTCCTCCCAGTCTGATGAGTGATGTCCAGACTCTAGCCATGCTGTGTAGTGTTTTCAGGACTCCTCTGTCCCCTCCTCCCCAGTCTGATGAGTGATGTCCAGACTCTAGCCATGCTGTGTAGTGTGTTCAGGACTCCTCTGTCCCCTCCTCCCCAGTCTGGACCACTACAGTCTGATGAGTGATGTCCAGACTCTAGCCATGCTGTGTAGTGTGTTCAGGACTTCTCTGTCCTCTCCTCCCAGTCTGATGAGTGATGTCCAGACTCTAGCCATGCTGTGTAGTGTGTTCAGGACTCCTCTGTCCTCTCCTCCCCAGTCTGATGAGTGATGTCCAGACTCTAGCCATGCTGTGTAGTGTGTTCAGGACTCCTCTGTCCTCTCCTCCCAGTCTGATGAGTGATGTCCAGACTCTAGCCATGCTGTGTAGTGTGTTCAGGACTCCTCTGTCCTCTCCTCCCCAGTCTGATGAGTGATGTCCAGACTCTAGCCATGCTGTGTAGTGTTCAGGACTCCTCTGTCCCCTCCTCCCCAGTCTGATGAGTGATGTCCAGACTCTAGCCATGCTGTGTAGTGTGTTCAGGACTCCTCTGTCCCCTCCTCCCCAGTCTGATGAGTGATGTCCAGACTCTAGCCATGCTGTGTAGTGTGTTCAGGACTCCTCTGTCCCCTCCTCCCAGTCTGATGAGTGATGTCCAGACTCTAGCCATGCTGTGTAGTGTGTTCAGGACTCCTCTGTCCCCTCCTCCCAGTCTGATGAGTGATGTCCAGACTCTAGCCATGCTGTGTAGTGTGTTCAGGACTCCTCTGTCCTCTCCTCCCAGTCTGATGAGTGATGTCCAGACTCTAGCCATGCTGTGTAGTGTGTTCAGGACTCCTCTGTCCTCTCCTCCCCAGTCTGATGAGTGATGTCCAGACTCTAGCCATGCTGTGTAGTGTGTTCAGGACTCCTCTGTCCTCTCCTCCCAGTCTGATGAGTGATGTCCAGACTCTAGCCATGCTGTGTAGTGTGTTCAGGACTCCTCTGTCCCCTCCTCCCCAGTCTGATGAGTGATGTCCAGACTCTAGCCATGCTGTGTAGTGTGTTCAGGACTCCTCTGTCCTCTCCTCCCCAGTCTGGACCACTACAGTCTGATGAGTGATGTCCAGACTCTAGCCATGCTGTGTAGTGTGTTCAGGACTCCTCTGTCCCCTCCTCCCCAGTCTGATGAGTGATGTCCAGACTCTAGCCATGCTGTGTAGTGTGTTCAGGACTCCTCTGTCCCCTCCTCCCCAGTCTGGACCACTACAGTCTGATGAGTGATGTCCAGACTCTAGCCATGCTGTGTAGTGTGTTCAGGACTCCTCTGTCCTCTCCTCCCAGTCTGATGAGTGATGTCCAGACTCTAGCCATGCTGTGTAGTGTGTTCAGGACTCCTCTGTCCTCTCCTCCCAGTCTGATGAGTGATGTCCAGACTCTAGCCATGCTGTGTAGTGTGTTCAGGACTCCTCTGTCCCCTCCTCCCAGTCTGATGAGTGATGTCCAGACTCTAGCCATGCTGTGTAGTGTTCAGGACTCCTCTGTCCTCTCCTCCCCAGTCTGGACCACTACAGTCTGATGAGTGATGTCCAGACTCTAGCCATGCTGTGTAGTGTGTTCAGGACCCAGGGCTGTTCCCAGGACTACTTCTCTCTGTATGGACAGCAACGCTCTTCTCTGTTTCCCCCTCATCACTCCCGATACGTAAGTCAAAGTTTATATCCTCAACGTGGGTAACCTTGGTTACTGTTTTCCCTGGTCTGGCATATGGAGCCATTCCTTTTTCTGAAAATGTTTTTTAAATCTCCTCTCCTCTCCTCTCCTCTCCTCTCCTCTCCTCTCCTCTCCTCTCCTCTCCTCTCCTCTCCTCTCCTCTCCCTCTCCTCTCCTCTCCTCTCCTACTCTCTCCTCTCCCTCCCTCCCCCCTCCCATACTCTCCTCTCCTTTCCTCTCCTCTCTTCTCCCCTCCTCTCCCTCCCTCCCCTCCTCCCATACTCTCCTCTCCTCTCCTCTCCCTCCCTCCCTGCCCCTCCTCTCCTCTCCTCGCCTCCTCTTCTCCCCTCTACCCTCCCCTTCTCCTCTCCTCGCCTCCTCTTCTCCCCTCTACCCTCCCCTTCTCCTCTCCTCGCCTCCTCTTCTCCCCTCTACCCTCCCCTCCCTCCCTGTCTCTCCCTCTCCTCTCCTCTCCTCTCCTCTCCTCTCCTCTCCTCTCCCTCTCCTCTCCTCCCCTTCTCCTCTACCCTCTCCTCTACCCTCCCCCTCTCCTCTCCTCCCCTTCTCCTCTACCCTCCCCCTCTCCTCTCCTCTCCTCTCCTCCCCTTCTCCTCTACCCTCCCCTCTCCTCACCTCCCTTCTCCTCTACCCTCCCCCTCTCCTCTACTCCCCTTCTCCTCTACCCTCCCCCCTCTCTCCTCTCCTCTCCTCTTCCCCTCTACCCTCTCCTCTCCTCTCGCCTCCTTTCCTCTCCTCTCCTCCCCTTCTCCTCTACCCTCCCCCTCTCCTCCCCTTCTCCTCTACCCTCCCCCTCTCCTCTCCTCCAGCCCAGCTACACATCCAGCTCTGTGTCGTCAGGCTCCTGTTACAGCACCTCAGACTCCACCACCACCACCACCACCTGGAGCATCGGTATGTAACCTGGGATGGGAATAAAAGGCTGTTTATGGTATGAACTCAGTGACCCCAGAAGAGGCCAGCGCCAAGACCCAACTAGCACCCTGTTCACTAGTACACTACATGACCCAAGAGTATGTGGACACCTGCTCATCCAACACCTCATTCAAAAAGGATGGGCATTAATATGGAGTTGGTCCCCCCTTTGCTGCTATAACAGCCTCCATCCACTCTTCTGGGAAGGCTTCCCACCACTCTACTGCCAATGTTTGTCTATGGAGATTGCGTGGCTTGTGTGCTCAATTTTATATACCTGTCAGCAACGCGTGTGGCTGAAATAGCCAAATCCACTAATATGAAGGGGTGTCCACATACTGCTGAATAAATAGTGCACTACTTTAGGTCAGAGCCTACACCCTAATCCTTAGAATGAAGTACACTATTTTTGTCCTGATGAGTTTCTGACCTAAAGAAGTGTCCTAGTCACCAGTCGACTTCATAACTGTTAGGGAACATGGGACAGTCATGATTTAATCTGACCTGCTGCTTCCTGTGGAACACACAGTCTAACCTGCTGCTTCCTGTGGAACATACAGTCTAACCTGCTGCTTCCTGTGGAACATACAGTCTAACCTGCTGCTTCCTGTGGAACATACAGTTTAACCTGCTGCTTCCTGTGGAACATACAGTCTAACCTGCTGCTTCCTGTGGAACATACAGTCTAACCTGCTACTTCCTGTGGAACATACAGTCTAACCTGCTACTTCCTGTGGAACATACAGTCTAACCTGCTACTTCCTGTGGAACATACAGTCTAACCTGCTGCTTCCTGTGGAACATACAGTCTAACCTGCTGCTTCCTGTGGAACATACAGTCTGACATGCTGCTTCCTGTGGAACATACAGTCTAACCTGCTGCTTCCTGTGGAACATACAGTCTAACCTGCTGCTTCCTGTAGAACATACAGTCTAACCTGCTGCTTCCTGTGGAACATACAGTCTAACCTGCTGCTTCCTGTGGAACATACAGTCTAACCTGCTGCTTCCTGTGGAACATACAGTCTAACCTGCTGCTTCCTGTGGAACATACAGTCTAACCTGCTGCTTCCTGTGGAACATACAGTCTAACCTGCTGCTTCCTGTGGAACATACAGTCTAACCTGCTGCTTCCTGTGGATCATACAGTCTAACCTGCTGCTTCCTGTGGAACACACAGTCTAACCTGCTGCTTCCTGTGGAACATACAGTCTAACCTGCTGCTTCCTGTGGAACACACAGTCTAACCTGCTGCTTCCTGTGGAACACACAGTCTAACCTACTGCTTCCTGTGGAACACACAGTCTAACCTGCTGCTTCCTGTGGAACATACAGTCTAACCTGCTGCTCCCTGTGGAACATACAGTCTAACCTGCTGCTTCCTGTGGAACATACAGTCTAACCTGCTGCTTCCTGTGGAACATACAGTCTAACCTGCTGCTTCCTGTGGAACATACAGTCTAACCTGCTGCTTCCTGTGGAACATACAGTCTAACCTGCTGCTTCCTGTGGAACATACAGTCTAACCTGCTGCTTCCTGTGGAACATACAGTCTAACCTGCTGCTTCCTGTGGAACATACAGTTTAACCTGCTGCTTCCTGTGGAACATACAGTCTAACCTGCTGCTTCCTGTGGAACATACAGTCTAACCTGCTACTTCCTGTGGAACATACAGTCTAACCTGCTACTTCCTGTGGAACATACAGTCTAACCTGCTACTTCCTGTGGAACATACAGTCTAACCTGCTGCTTCCTGTGGAACATACAGTCTAACCTGCTGCTTCCTGTGGAACATACAGTCTGACATGCTGCTTCCTGTGGAACATACAGTCTAACCTGCTGCTTCCTGTGGAACATACAGTCTAACCTGCTGCTTCCTGTAGAACATACAGTCTAACCTGCTGCTTCCTGTGGAACATACAGTCTAACCTGCTGCTTCCTGTGGAACATACAGTCTAACCTGCTGCTTCCTGTGGAACATACAGTCTAACCTGCTGCTTCCTGTGGAACATACAGTCTAACCTGCTGCTTCCTGTGGAACATACAGTCTAACCTGCTGCTTCCTGTGGAACATACAGTCTAACCTGCTGCTTCCTGTGGAACATACAGTCTAACCTGCTGCTTCCTGTGGAACACACAGTCTAACCTGCTGCTTCCTGTGGAACATACAGTCTAACCTGCTGCTTCCTGTGGAACACACAGTCTAACCTGCTGCTTCCTGTGGAACACACAGTCTAACCTACTGCTTCCTGTGGAACACACAGTCTAACCTGCTGCTTCCTGTGGAACATACAGTCTAACCTGCTGCTTCCTGTGGAACATACAGTCTAACCTGCTGCTTCCTGTGGAACATACAGTCTAACCTGCTGCTTCCTGTGGAACATACAGTCTAACCTGCTGCTTCCTGTGGAACATACAGTCTAACATGCTGCTTCCTGTGGAACATACAGTCTAACCTGCTGCTTCCTGTGGAACATACAGTCTAACCTGCTGCTTCCTGTGGAACATACAGTCTAACATGCTGCTTCCTGTGGAACATACAGTCTAACATGCTGCTTCCTGTGGAACATACAGTCTAACCTGCTGCTTCCTGTGGAACATACAGTCTAACCTGCTGCTTCCTGTGGAACATACAGTCTAACCTGCTGCTTCCTGTGGAACATACAGTCTAACCTGCTGCTTCCTGTGGAACATACAGTCTAACCTGCTGCTTCCTGTGGAACATACAGTCTAACCTGCTGCTTCCTGTGGAACACACAGTCTAACCTGCTGCTTCCTGTGGAACACACAGTCTAACCTGCTGCTTCCTGTGGAACACACAGTCTAACCTGCTGCTTCCTGTGGAACATACAGTCTAACCTGCTGCTTCCTGTGGAACATACAGTCTAACCTGCTGCTTCCTGTGGAACATACAGTCTAACCTGCTGCTTCCTGTGGAACATACAGTCTAACCTGCTGCTTCCTGTGGAACACACAGTCTAACCTGCTGCTTCCTGTGGAACATACAGTCTAACCTGCTGCTTCCTGTGGAACATACAGTCTAACCTGCTGCTTCCTGTGGAACATACAGTCTAACCTGCTGCTTCCTGTGGAACATACAGTCTAACCTGCTGCTTCCTGTGGAACATACAGTCTAACCTGCTGCTTCCTGTGGAACATACAGTCTAACCTGCTACTTCCTGTGGAACATACAGTCTAACCTGCTGCTTCCTGTGGAACATACAGTCTAACCTGCTGCTTCCTGTGGAACATACAGTCTGACCTGCTGCTTCCTGTGGAACACACAGTCTAACCTGCTGCTTCCTGTGGAACACATAGTCTAACCTGCTGCTTCCTGTGGAACACACAGTCTAACCTGCTGCTTCCTGTGGAACATACAGTCTAACCTGCTGCTTCCTGTGGAACATACAGTCTAACCTGCTGCTTCCTGTGGAACACACAGTCTAACCTGCTGCTTCCTGTGGAACATACAGTCTAACCTGCTGCTTCCTGTGGAACACACAGTCTAACCTGCTGCTTCCTGTGGAACACACAGTCTAACCTGCTGCTTCCTGTGGAACACACAGTCTAACCTGCTGCTTCCTGTGGAACATACAGTCTAACATGCTGCTTCCTGTGGAACATACAGTCTAACCTGCTGCTTCCTGTGGAACATACAGTCTAACCTGCTGCTTCCTGTGGAACATACAGTCTAACATGCTGCTTCCTGTGGAACATACAGTCTAACCTGCTGCTTCCTGTGGAACATACAGTCTAACCTGCTGCTTCCTGTGGAACATACAGTCTAACCTGCTGCTTCCTGTGGAACATACAGTCTAACCTGCTGCTTCCTGTGGAACATACAGTCTAACCTGCTGCTTCCTGTGGAACATACAGTCTAACCTGCTGCTTCCTGTGGAACATACAGTCTAACCTGCTGCTTCCTGTGGAACACACAGTCTAACCTGCTGCTTCCTGTGGAACACACAGTCTAACCTGCTGCTTCCTGTGGAACACACAGTCTAACCTGCTGCTTCCTGTGGAACATACAGTCTAACCTGCTGCTTCCTGTGGAACATACAGTCTAACCTGCTGCTTCCTGTGGAACATACAGTCTAACCTGCTGCTTCCTGTGGAACATACAGTCTAACCTGCTGCTTCCTGTGGAACACACAGTCTAACCTGCTGCTTCCTGTGGAACATACAGTCTAACCTGCTGCTTCCTGTGGAACATACAGTCTAACCTGCTGCTTCCTGTGGAACATACAGTCTAACCTGCTGCTTCCTGTGGAACATACAGTCTAACCTGCTGCTTCCTGTGGAACATACAGTCTAACCTGCTGCTTCCTGTGGAACATACAGTCTAACCTGCTGCTTCCTGTGGAACATACAGTCTGACCTGCTGCTTCCTGTGGAACATACAGTCTGACCTGCTGCTTCCTGTGGAACACACAGTCTAACCTGCTGCTTCCTGTGGAACACACAGTCTAACCTGCTGCTTCCTGTGGAACATACAGTCTAACCTGCTGCTTCCTGTGGAACATACAGTCTAACCTGCTTCCTGCTTCCTGCTTCCTGGAACACACAGTCTAACCTGCTGCTTCCTGTGGAACATACAGTCTAACCTGCTGCTTCCTGTGGAACACACAGTCTAACCTGCTTCCTGTGGAACACACAGTCTAACCTGCTGCTTCCTGTGGAACATACAGTCTAACCTGCTTTCCTGTGGAACACACATAACCTGCTGCTTCCTGTGGAAACACAGTCTAACCTGCTGCTTCCTGTGGAACACACCTAACTGCTTCCTGTGGAACACAGTCTAACCAGCTGCTTCCTGTGGAACATACAGTCTAACCTGCTGCTTCCTGCTGCTTCCTGTGGAACACACAGTCTAACCTGCTGCTTCCTGTGGAACACACAGTCTAACCTGCTGCTTCCTGTGGAACACACAGTCTAACCTGCTGCTTCCTGTGGAACACACAGTCTAACCTGCTGCTTCCTGTGGAACACACAGTCTAACCTGCTGCTTCCTGTGGAACACACAGTCTAACCTGCTGCTTCCTGTGGAACACACAGTCTAACCTGCTGCTTCCTGTGGAACATACAGTCTAACCTGCTGCTTCCTGTGGAACACACAGTCTAACCTGCTGCTTCCTGTGGAACAC
Organism: Oncorhynchus keta; assembly: GCF_023373465.1. Classification (NCBI taxonomy): domain Eukaryota; kingdom Metazoa; phylum Chordata; class Actinopteri; order Salmoniformes; family Salmonidae; genus Oncorhynchus; species Oncorhynchus keta. The sequence continues at coordinate 43,258 of NW_026289353.1, forward strand.
ACAGTCTAACCTGCTGCTTCCTGTGGAACACACAGTCTAACCTGCTGCTTCTCCATGGAACAGTGTCTAACCTGCTGCTTCCTGTGGAACAACAGTCTGTCTGCTGCTTCCTAGGTGGAACATACAGTTTAACCTGCTGCTTCCTGTGGAACATACAGTTTAACCTGCTGCTTCCTGTGGAACATACAGTGAATAACCTGCTGCTTCCTGTGGAACACACAGACAACCTGTTTGCTTCCTGTGGAACAACACAGTCTAACCTGCTGCTTCCTGTGGAACAAACAGTCTAACCTGCTGCTTCCTGTGGAACATACAGTCTAACCTGCTGCTTCCTGTGGAACATACAGTCTCTAACCTGCTGCTTCCTGTGGAACACACAGTCTAACCTTTAATATTCTCCATAGATACCCAGTGTCAATGACGTGTAGCCATCTGTGTAAAAGGAGGATCTGTCTATTTCATTAGGTGAGACCGGAGCAGGTCCCTCCCTTGGGGGAGTCTCGCCTGATAGACTATCGCTACGCCAACCAGATGTACACAGACCCTAGATAGATGCAGGGTGAGAGAGAGAACAACACGACATGAATAAAAGGTCATTGAGTGGTGAGTTTAGAAAAAACACACGTGAACAAAGACAAGCCAATGTTTTCTTCATAGACATACACACGAGAAACAACAAGAGAGGCTGATGTCTGCGTCAGAATGGACCAAACATGTCGGCCATCTTACCTAGGTCCGGTCCTGAACATGGTGCAGTCTCTTATCTGTTCTAGATCTGCGGTTCTCTCTCTCTTTCTCTCTACCCTCTCAGGCTGCTGGACCCAGCCAACACCATGCAGTTTGATGACTTTAAGAAGTGTTACCAGGGGAGATCCTCCTAGATAGATCGATGGGGTCTGAAGGACCAGGGTGAGTCTCCTAGATAGAGAGTGAGTCCTAGATAGATGGTACCAGGATGAGTCTCCTAGTAGATACATCCTGTCCTCCTAGATAGATGGTATACCAGGGTGAGTCTCCTAGATAGATGGTATACCAGGGTGAGTCTCCTAGATAGATGGTATCCCAGGGTGAGTCTCCTAGATAGATGGTATCCCAGGGTGAGTCTCCTAGATAGATGGTATACCAGGGTGAGTCTCCTAGATAGATGATACCAGGGTGAGTCTCCTAGATAGATGGTATACCAGGGTGAGTCTCCTAGATAGAGATGGTGAGTCTCCTAGATAGATGGTATACCAGGGTGAGTCTCCTAGATAGATGGTGAGTCTCCTAGATAGATGGTATACCAGGGTGAGTCTCCTAGATAGATGGTATACCAGGGTGAGTCTCCTAGATAGATGGTATACCAGGGTGAGTCTCCTAGATAGATGGTATACCAGGGTGAGTCTCCTAGATAGATGGTGAGTCTCCTAGATAGATGGTATACCAGGGTGAGTCTCCTAGATAGATGGTATACCAGGGTGAGTCTCCTAGATAGATGGTGAGTCTCCTAGATAGATGGTATACCAGGGTGAGTCTCCTAGATAGATGGTATACCAGGGTGAGTCTCCTAGATAGATGGTATACCAGGGTGAGTCTCCTAGATAGATGGTATACCAGGGTGAGTCTCCTAGATAGATGGTATACCAGGGTGAGTCTCCTAGATAGATGGTATACCAGGGTGAGTCTCCTAGATAGATGGTATACCAGGGTGAGTCTCCTAGATAGATGGTATCCCAGGGTGAGTCTCCTAGATAGATGGTATACCAGGGTGAGTCTCCTAGATAGATGGTATACCAGGGTGAGTCTCCTAGATAGATGGTATCCCAGGGTGAGTCTCCTAGATAGATGGTATACCAGGGTGAGTCTCCTAGATAGATGGTATACCAGGGTGAGTCTCCTAGATAGATGGTATACCAGGGTGAGTCTCCTAGATAGATGGTGAGTCTCCTAGATAGATGGTATCCCAGGGTGAGTCTCCTAGATAGATGGTGAGTCTCCTAGATAGATGGTGAGTCTCCTAGATAGATGGTATACCAGGGTGAGTCTCCTAGATAGATGGTATACCAGGGTGAGTCTCCTAGATAGATGGTATACCAGGGTGAGTCTCCTAGATAGATGGTATACCAGGGTGAGTCTCCTAGATAGATGGATGGTGTGCCTCCTAGATAGATGGTATCCCAGGGTGAGTCTCCTAGATAGATGGTATCCCAGGGTGAGTCTCCTAGATAGATGGTATACCAGGGTGAGTCTCCTAGATAGATGGTATACCAGGGTGAGTCTCCTAGAGATAGGGTGATCCTAGATAGATGGTCCCAGGGTGAGTAGATAGATAGTATGGTGAGTCCTAGATAGATGGTATACCAGGGTGAGTCTCCTAGATAGATGGTATCCCAGGGTGAGTCTCCTAGATAGATGGTATCCCAGGGTGAGTCTCCTAGATAGATGGTATACCAGGGTGAGTCTCCTAGATAGATGGTGAGTCTCCTAGATAGATGGTATACCAGGGTGAGTCTCCTAGATAGATGGTGAGTCTCCTAGATAGATGGTATACCAGGGTGAGTCTCCTAGATAGATGGTGAGTCTCCTAGATAGATGGTATACCAGGGTGAGTCTCCTAGATAGATGGTAGGGTGACCGAGATAGATGGTGAGTCTCCTAGATAGATGGTGAGTCTCCTAGATAGATGGTATACCAGGGTGAGTCTCCTAGATAGATGGTGAGTCTCCTAGATAGATGGTATACCAGGGTGAGTCTCCTAGATAGATGGTATACCAGGGTGAGTCTCCTAGATAGATGGTGAGTCTCCTAGATAGATGGTATACCAGGGTGAGTCTCCTAGATAGATGGTATACCAGGGTGAGTCTCCTAGATAGATGGTATACCAGGGTGAGTCTCCTAGATAGATGGTATCCCAGGGTGAGTCTCCTAGATAGATGGTATACCAGGGTGAGTCTCCTAGATAGATGGTAGGGTGAGTCTCCTAGATAGATGGGGTGAGTCTCCTAGATAGATGGTATAGATGGTATACCAGGGTGAGTCTCCTAGATAGATGGTATACCAGGGTGAGTCTCCTAGATAGATGGTATCCCAGGGTGAGTCTCCTAGATAGATGGTATCCCAGGGTGAGTCTCCTAGATAGATGGTGAGTCTCCTAGATAGATGGTATCCCAGGGTGAGTCTCCTAGATAGATGGTGAGTCTCCTAGATAGATGGTATACCAGGGTGAGTCTCCTAGATAGATGGTATACCAGGGTGAGTCTCCTAGATAGATGGTATACCAGGGTGAGTCTCCTAGATAGATGGTATCCCAGGGTGAGTCTCCTAGATAGATGGTATATTAGGGTGAGTCCTAGATAGAGTATATTGGTGAGTCTCCTAGATAGATGGTATATTAGGGTGAGTCTCCTAGATAGATGGTATACCAGGGTGAGTCTCCTAGATAGATGGTATACCAGGGTGAGTCTCCTAGATAGATGGTGAGTCCCTAGAGGGTGAGTCTCCTAGATAGATGGTATCCCAGGGTGAGTCTCCTAGATAGATGGTATACCAGGGTGAGTCTCCTAGATAGATGGTATCCCTAGATAGATGGTATACCAGGGTGAGTCTCCTAGATAGATGGTAGATACCAGGGTGAGTCTCCTAGATAGATGGTATACCAGGGTGAGTCTCCTAGATAGATGGTATATCAGGGTGAGTCTCCTAGATAGATGGTATATCAGGGTGAGTCTCCTCGATAGAGATGGTGAGTCTCCTAGATAGATGGTATCCCAGGGTGAGTCTCCTAGATAGATTGTATTATTACTGACTCCATTTGGTTCCTCTCTCCATCCAACCCCCTCTCCTCCTCCTCTCTCCTCTCTCCATCCAACCCCTCTCCTCCTCCTCCTCCCTCTCCATTCAAACCCTCTCTCTCCTTCTCCCATCCACCCCTCCTCCTCCTCCCCTCCTCTCTCCTCCCCTCTCCTCCTCCCCCTCTCTCCATCCACCCCTCTCCTCCTCCTCCTCTCTCCCCACCCCTCTCCTCTTCCTCCTCCTCTCCATCCACCCCCCCTCCTCCTCCTCCTCCTCCATCCTCCTCCCTCCTCCTCTCCCTCTCCCCTCCTCCTCCCCTCTCCTCCATCTCCACCCCCTCTCCCTCCACCCCTCTCTCCTCCTCCCTCCTCTCTCCATCCACCCCCTCCCCCTCCTCCTCCTCCATCTACCCCCTCTTCTCTCCCTACCCTCTCCTCCTCCCTCCTCTCCTCCTACCCCCTCCCCTCCTTCCATCCCCTCTCTCTCCTCCTCCCCCTCTCCTCTACCCCCTCCCCCTCTCTCCATCCTCCCTCCTCTCTCCATCTACCCCCCCCCTCCTCCCCTCTTCCTCCCCTCTACCCCCACCTCCTCCATCTACCCCTCTCCTCCTCCTCCCCCTCTCCATCTACCCCCCTCCTCCTCCTCCCCTCTCTCCATCCTACCCCCTCTCCTCCTCCCCTCTCCTCCTCCCCCCCCCTCCCCTTCCTCCTCCTCCCTCTCCACCACCATCTACCCCCCCCTCCTCCTCCTCCCTCCTCCTTCCATCTCCTCCCCATCTACCCCCTCCTCCTCCCCACCTCCTCTCCCCTCCTCCCTCCTCCCCTCTCTCTCCTACCCCTCCCCTCCCCTCTCTCCATCCATCTACCCCCTCTCCTCCTCCTCCCCCCTCCTCACCACCACCACCTCCTCCCCCCTCTCTCCATCCACCCCCTCTCCCCCTCTCTCCACCACCACCACTCTCCCCTCCCCTTTCCTCCCTCCTCCCCCTTCTTCTCCTCCTCCTCCCCCTCTGTCCACCACCCCCTCTCTCCTTCTCAGAGTTTGGTGTGTACTGCTGCCATTGTCGAAGCCAGGTGCGGGGGACTCAGTGTGCTGTGTGTAAGCGCTTCACCTTCCAGTGTGCCATCTGTCACGTGGCTGTCCGAGGCTCCTCTAACTTCTGTCTGAGTTGTGGTCACGGGGGCACACCTCCCACATGATGGAGTGGTTCAGAACACAGGACGAATGTCCCACAGGCTGCGGCTGCCACTGTCTGCTACAGAGCACCTTCTGAGAGAGACGCTGGGACACAGACTGATGCACACACACACACACACACACACACACACACACACACACACACACACACACACACACATATACACACACACACACATATACTCACACACACACACACACATATACTCACTCACACACACACACATATACTCACTCACACACACACACACACACACACACACACACACACACACACACACACACATATATATATATATATACACACACACACACACACAAATACTCACACACACACACACACACACACACACACACACACACACACACACACACACACACACACAGCAGTCCATTCATTTAGTCCTGGAACGCTGTCTAAAAGCAGGGGTCTGGATTGTATAATGAGGTAGAGGTTGTTATGAAGGCCTTAATAGATGTTCCCCCACACAATAAACATCTGATTGAATATTTGAATACAAACTGTTGTGTGTCTGAAACTCTTTGCTGTCACTTAACAACAAATGAAAGGTCAACCACAGTAACTGCGACCAAGATAAAGCAAAGCAGTGCAACGACCGTATGGTGCAGATGGATGGCAGATAGATTCATGCCATAATCACATCTGATTTTATGGCCGGGCCACAGGAGGTGTTTCCTCCGACACGTTGCGGCTTGGATGCGCGCGTCTTTACTATTATAATTAAGACAGTAGATCTAGCTGGTCTGCCATAATATAATAGAGACAGTAGATCTAGCTGGTCTGTCATAATATAATAGAGACAGTAGATCTAGCTGGTCTGCCATAATATAATAGAGACAGTAGATCTAGCTGGTCTGTCATAATATAATTAAGACAGTAGATCTAGCTGGTCTGCCATAATATAATTAAGACAGTAGATCTAGCTGGTCTGCCATAATATAATAGAGACAGTAGATCTAGCTGGTCTGTCATAATATAATTAGGACAGTAGATCTAGCTGGTCTGTCATAATATAATAGAGACAGTAGATCTAGCTGGTATAATAGAGGCAGTAGATCTAGCTGGTCTGTCATAATATAATAGAGACAGTAGATCTAGCTGGTCTGTCATATATAATAGAGACAGTAGATCTAGCAGGTCTGTCATAATATAGAGACAGTAGATCTAGCTGGTCTGTCATAATATAATAGACAGTACATCTAGCTGGTCTGTCATATTATAATAGAGACAGTAGATCTAGCTGGTCTGTCATAATATAATAGAGACAGTAGATCTAGCTGGTCTGTCATAATACAATAGAGACAGTAGATCTAGCTGGTCTGTCATAATATAATAGAGACAGTAGATCTAGCTGGTCTGTCATAATATAATAGAGACAGTAGATCTAGCTGGTCTGTCATAATATAATAGAGACAGTAGATCTAGCTGGTCTGTCATAATATAATTGAGGCAGTATATCTAGCTGGTCTGTCATAATATAATAGAGACAGTAGATCTAGCTGGTCTGTCATAATATAATAGAGACAGTAGATCTAGCTGGTCTGTCATAATATAATTGAGGCAGTATATCTAGCTGGTCTGTCATAATACAATAGAGACAGTAGATCTAGCTGGTCTGTTATGTTATAATTGAGGCAGTAGATCTAGCTGGTCTGTTATGTTATAATTGAGGCAGTAGATCTAGCTGGTCTGTCATAATATAATAGAGACAGTAGATCTAGCTGGTCTGTCATAATATAATAGAGACAGTAGATCTAGCTGGTCTGTCATAATATAATAGAGACAGTAGATCTAGCTGGTCTGTCATAATATAATAGAGACAGTAGATCTAGCTGGTCTGTCATAATATAATAGAGACAGTAGATCTAGCTGGTCTGTCATATTATAATTGAGGCAGTAGATCTAGCTGGTCTGTCATAATATAATAGAGACAGTAATAGCTGGTCTGTCATAATATAATAGAGACAGTAGATCTAGCTGGTCTGTCATAATATAATAGAGACAGTAGATCTAGCTGGTCTGTCATAATATAATAGAGACAGTAGATCTAGCTGGTCTGTCATAATATAATAGAGACAGTATAGCTGGTCTGTCATAATATAATAGAGACAGTAGATCTAGCTGGTCTGTCATAATATAATAGAGACAGTAGATCTAGCTGGTCTGTCATAATATAATAGAGACAGTAGATCTAGCTGGTCTGTCATAATATAATAGAGACAGTAGATCTAGCTGGTCTGTCATAATATAATAGAGACAGTAGATCTAGCTGGTCTGTCATAATATAATAGAGACAGTAGATCTAGCTGGTCTGTCATAATATAATAGAGACAGTAGATCTAGCTGGTCTGTCATAATATAATAGAGACAGTAGATCTAGCTGGTCTGTCATAATATAATAGAGACAGTAGATCTAGCTGGTCTGTCATAATATAATGAGACAGTAGATCTAGCTGGTCTGTCATAATATAATAGAGACAGTAGATCTAGCTGGTCTGTCATAATATAATAGAGACAGTAGATCTAGCTGGTCTGTCATAATATAATAGAGACAGTAGATCTAGCTGGTCTGTCATAATATAATAGAGACAGTAGATCTAGCTGGTCTGTCATAATATAATAGAGACAGTAGATCTAGCTGGTCTGTCATAATATAATAGAGACAGTAGATCTAGCTGGTCTGTCATAATATAATAGAGACAGAGACAGCTGGTCTAGATCTAGCTGGTCTGTCATAATATAATAGAGACAGTAGATCTAGCTGGTCTGTCATAATATAATAGAGACAGTAGATCTAGCTGGTCTGTCATAATATAATAGAGACAGTAGATCTAGCTGGTCTGTCATAATATAATAGAGACAGTAGATCTAGCTGGTCTGTCATAATATAATAGAGACAGTAGATCTAGCTGGTCTGTCATAATATAATAGAGACAGTAGATCTAGCTGGTCTGTCATAATATAATAGAGACAGTAGATCTAGCTGGTCTGTCATAATATAATAGAGACAGTAGATCTAGCTGGTCTGTCATAATATAATAGAGACAGTAGATCTAGCTGGTCTGTCATAATATAATAGAGACAGTAGATCTAGCTGGTCTGTCATAATATAATAGAGACAGTAGATCTAGCTGGTCTGTCATAATATAATAGAGACAGTAGATCTAGCTGGTCTGTCATAATATAATAGAGACAGTAGATCTAGCTGGTCTGTCATAATATAATAGAGACAGTAGATCTAGCTGGTCTGTCATAATATAATAGAGACAGTAGATCTAGCTGGTCTGTCATAATATAATAGAGGCAGTAGATCTAGCTGGTCTGTCATAATACAATAGAGACAGTAGATCTAGCTGGTCTGTAATGTTATAATTGAGTCAGTAGATCTAGCTGGTCTGTCATGTATATAATAGAGGCAGTAGATCTAGCTGGTCTGTCATAATATAATAGAGACAGTAGATCTATAATAGAGCTGGATCTAGCTGGTCTGTCATAATATAATAGAGACAGTAGATCTAGCTGGTCTGTCATAATATAATAGAGGCAGTAGATCTAGCTGGTCTGTCATAATATAATAGAGACAGTAGATCTAGCTGGTCTGTCATAATATAATAGAGACAGTAGATCTAGCTGGTCTGTCATAATATAATAGAGGCAGTAGATCTAGCTGGTCTGTCATAATATAATAGAGACAGTAGATCTAGCTGGTCTGTCATAATATAATAGAGACAGTAGATCTAGCTGGTCTGTCATAATATAATAGAGACAGTAGATCTAGCTGGTCTGTCATAATATAATAGAGACAGTAGATCTAGCTGGTCTGTCATAATATAATAGAGACAGTAGATCTAGCTGGTCTGTCATAATATAATAGAGACAGTAGATCTAGCTGGTCTGTCATAATATAATAGAGACAGTAGATCTAGCTGGTCTGTCATAATATAATAGAGACAGTAGATCTAGCTGGTCTGTCATAATATAATAGAGACAGTAGATCTAGCTGGTCTGTCATAATATAATAGAGACAGTAGATCTAGCTGGTCTGTCATAATATAATAGAGACAGTAGATCTAGCTGGTCTGTCATAATATAATAGAGACAGTAGATCTAGCTGGTCTGTCATAATATAATAGAGACAGTAGATCTAGCTGGTCTGTCATAATATAATAGAGACAGTAGATCTAGCTGGTCTGTCATAATATAATAGAGACAGTAGATCTAGCTGGTCTGTCATAATATAATAGAGACAGTAGATCTAGCTGGTCTGTCATAATATAATAGAGACAGTAGATCTAGCTGGTCTGTCATAATATAATAGAGACAGTAGATCTAGCTGGTCTGTCATAATATAATAGAGACAGTAGATCTAGCTGGTCTGTCATAATATAATAGAGACAGTAGATCTAGCTGGTCTGTCATAATATAATAGAGACAGTAGATCTAGCTGGTCTGTCATAATATATAATAGAGACAGTAGATCTAGCTGGTCTGTCATATTATAATAGAGACAGTAGATCTAGCTGGTCTGTCATAATATAATAGAGACAGTAGATCTAGCTGGTCTGTCATAATATAATAGAGACAGTAGATCTAGCTGGTCTGTCATAATATAATAGAGACAGTAGATCTAGCTGGTCTGTCATAATATAATAGAGACAGTAGATCTAGCTGGTCTGTCATAATATAATAGAGACAGTAGATCTAGCTGGTCTGTCATAATATAATAGAGACAGTAGATCTAGCTGGTCTGTCATAATATAATAGAGACAGTAGATCTAGCTGGTCTGTCATAATATAATAGAGACAGTAGATCTAGCTGGTCTGTCATAATATAATAGAGACAGTAGATCTAGCTGGTCTGTCATAATATAATAGAGACAGTAGATCTAGCTGGTCTGTCATAATATAATAGAGACAGTAGATCTAGCTGGTCTGTCATAATATAATAGAGACAGTAGATCTAGCTGGTCTGTCATAATATAATAGAGACAGTAGATCTAGCTGGTCTGTCATAATATAATAGAGACAGTAGATCTAGCTGGTCTGTCATAATATAATAGAGACAGTAGATCTAGCTGGTCTGTCATAATATAATAGAGACAGTAGATCTAGCTGGTCTGTCATAATATAATAGAGACAGTAGATCTAGCTGGTCTGTCATAATATAATAGAGACAGTAGATCTAGCTGGTCTGTCATAATATAATAGAGACAGTAGATCTAGCTGGTCTGTCATAATATAATAGAGACAGTAGATCTAGCTGGTCTGTCATAATATAATAGAGACAGTAGATCTAGCTGGTCTGTCATAATATAATAGAGACAGTAGATCTAGCTGGTCTGTCATAATATAATAGAGACAGTAGATCTAGCTGGTCTGTCATAATATAATAGAGACAGTAGATCTAGCTGGTCTGTCATAATATAATAGAGACAGTAGATCTAGCTGGTCTGTCATAATATAATAGAGACAGTAGATCTAGCTGGTCTGTCATAATATAATAGAGACAGTAGATCTAGCTGGTCTGTCATAATATAATAGAGACAGTAGATCTAGCTGGTCTGTCATAATATAATAGAGACAGTAGATCTAGCTGGTCTGTCATAATATAATAGAGACAGTAGATCTAGCTGGTCTGTCATAATATAATAGAGACAGTAGATCTAGCTGGTCTGTCATAATATAAGTAGATCTAGCTGGTCTGTCATAATATAATAGAGACAGTAGATCTAGCTGGTCTGTCATAATATAATAGAGACAGTAGATCTAGCTGGTCTGTCATAATATAATAGAGACAGTAGATCTAGCTGGTCTGTCATAATATAATAGAGACAGTAGATCTAGCTGGTCTGTCATAATATAATAGAGACAGTAGATCTAGCTGGTCTGTCATAATATAATAGAGACAGTAGATCTAGCTGGTCTGTCATAATATAATAGAGACAGTAGATCTAGCTGGTCTGTCATAATATAATAGAGACAGTAGATCTAGCTGGTCTGTCATAATATAATAGAGACAGTAGATCTAGCTGGTCTGTCATAATATAATAGAGACAGTAGATCTAGCTGGTCTGTCATAATATAATAGAGACAGTAGATCTAGCTGGTCTGTCATAATATAATAGAGACAGTAGATCTAGCTGGTCTGTCATAATATAATAGAGACAGTAGATCTAGCTGGTCTGTCATAATATAATAGAGACAGTAGATCTAGCTGGTCTGTCATAATATAATAGAGACAGTAGATCTAGCTGGTCTGTCATAATATAATAGAGACAGTAGATCTAGCTGGTCTGTCATAATATAATAGAGACAGTAGATCTAGCTGGTCTGTCATAATATAATAGAGACAGTAGATCTAGCTGGTCTGTCATAATATAATAGAGACAGTAGATCTAGCTGGTCTGTCATAATATAATAGAGACAGTAGATCTAGCTGGTCTGTCATAATATAATAGAGACAGTAGATCTAGCTGGTCTGTCATAATATAATAGAGACAGTAGATCTAGCTGGTCTGTCATAATATAATAGAGACAGTAGATCTAGCTGGTCTGTCATAATATAATAGAGACAGTAGATCTAGCTGGTCTGTCATAATATAATAGAGACAGTAGATCTAGCTGGTCTGTCATAATATAATAGAGACAGTAGATCTAGCTGGTCTGTCATAATATAATAGAGACAGTAGATCTAGCTGGTCTGTCATAATATAATAGAGACAGTAGATCTAGCTGGTCTGTCATATTATAATAGAGACAGTAGATCTAGCTGGTCTGTCATAATATAATAGAGACAGTAGATCTAGCTGGTCTGTCATAATATAATAGAGACAGTAGATCTAGCTGGTCTGTCATAATATAATAGAGACAGTAGATCTAGCTGGTCTGTCATAATATAATAGAGACAGTAGATCTAGCTGGTCTGTTATGTTATAATTGAGGCAGTAGATCTAGCTGGTCTGTCATAATATAATAGAGACAGTAGATCTAGCTGGTCTGTCATATTATAATAGAGGCAGTAGATCTAGCTGGTCTGTCATAATATAATAGAGACAGTAGATCTAGCTGGTCTGTCATAATATAATAGAGACAGTAGATCTAGCTGGTCTGTCATAATATAATAGAGACAGTAGATCTAGCTGGTCTGTCATAATATAATAGAGACAGTAGATCTAGCTGGTCTGTCATAATATAATAGAGACAGTAGATCTAGCTGGTCTGTCATAATATAATAGAGACAGTAGATCTAGCTGGTCTGTCATAATATAATAGAGACAGTAGATCTAGCTGGTCTGTCATAATATAATAGAGACAGTAGATCTAGCTGGTCTGTCATAATATAATAGAGACAGTAGATCTAGCTGGTCTGTCATAATATAATAGAGACAGTAGATCTAGCTGGTCTGTCATAATATAATAGAGACAGTAGATCTAGCTGGTCTGTCATAATATAATAGAGACAGTAGATCTAGCTGGTCTGTCATAATATAATAGAGACAGTAGATCTAGCTGGTCTGTCATAATATAATAGAGACAGTAGATCTAGCTGGTCTGTCATAATATAATAGAGACAGTAGATCTAGCTGGTCTGTCATAATATAATAGAGACAGTAGATCTAGCTGGTCTGTCATAATATAATAGAGACAGTAGATCTAGCTGGTCTGTCATAATATAATAGAGACAGTAGATCTAGCTGGTCTGTCATAATATAATAGAGACAGTAGATCTAGCTGGTCTGTCATAATATAATAGAGACAGTAGATCTAGCTGGTCTGTCATAATATAATAGAGACAGTAGATCTAGCTGGTCTGTCATAATATAATAGAGACAGTAGATCTAGCTGGTCTGTCATAATATAATAGAGACAGTAGATCTAGCTGGTCTGTCATAATATAATAGAGACAGTAGATCTAGCTGGTCTGTCATAATATAATAGAGACAGTAGATCTAGCTGGTCTGTCATAATATAATAGAGACAGTAGATCTAGCTGGTCTGTCATAATATAATAGAGACAGTAGATCTAGCTGGTCTGTCATAATATAATAGAGACAGTAGATCTAGCTGGTCTGTCATAATATAATAGAGACAGTAGATCTAGCTGGTCTGTCATAATATAATAGAGACAGTAGATCTAGCTGGTCTGTCATAATATAATAGAGACAGTAGATCTAGCTGGTCTGTCATAATATAATAGAGACAGTAGATCTAGCTGGTCTGTCATAATATAATAGAGACAGTAGATCTAGCTGGTCTGTCATAATATAATAGAGACAGTAGATCTAGCTGGTCTGTCATAATATAATAGAGACAGTAGATCTAGCTGGTCTGTCATAATATAATAGAGACAGTAGATCTAGCTGGTCTGTCATAATATAATAGAGACAGTAGATCTAGCTGGTCTGTCATAATATAATAGAGACAGTAGATCTAGCTGGTCTGTCATAATATAATAGAGACAGTAGATCTAGCTGGTCTGTCATAATATAATAGAGACAGTAGATCTAGCTGGTCTGTCATAATATAATAGAGACAGTAGATCTAGCTGGTCTGTCATAATATAATAGAGACAGTAGATCTAGCTGGTCTGTCATAATATAATAGAGACAGTAGATCTAGCTGGTCTGTCATAATATAATAGAGACAGTAGATCTAGCTGGTCTGTCATAATATAATATAATAGAGACAGTAGATCTAGCTGGTCTGTCATAATATAATAGAGACAGTAGATCTAGCTGGTCTGTCATAATATAATAGAGACAGTAGATCTAGCTGGTCTGTCATAATATAATAGAGACAGTAGATCTAGCTGGTCTGTCATAATATAATAGAGACAGTAGATCTAGCTGGTCTGTCATAATATAATAGAGACAGTAGATCTAGCTGGTCTGTCATAATATAATAGAGACAGTAGATCTAGCTGGTCTGTCATAATATAATAGAGACAGTAGATCTAGCTGGTCTGTCATAATATAATAGAGACAGTAGATCTAGCTGGTCTGTCATAATATAATAGAGACAGTAGATCTAGCTGGTCTGTCATAATATAATAGAGACAGTAGATCTAGCTGGTCTGTCATAATATAATAGAGACAGTAGATCTAGCTGGTCTGTCATAATATAATAGAGACAGTAGATCTAGCTGGTCTGTCATAATATAATAGAGACAGTAGATCTAGCTGGTCTGTCATAATATAATAGAGACAGTAGATCTAGCTGGTCTGTCATAATATAATAGAGACAGTAGATCTAGCTGGTCTGTCATAATATAATAGAGACAGTAGATCTAGCTGGTCTGTCATAATATAATAGAGACAGTAGATCTAGCTGGTCTGTCATAATATAATAGAGACAGTAGATCTAGCTGGTCTGTCATAATATAATAGAGACAGTAGATCTAGCTGGTCTGTCATAATATAATAGAGACAGTAGATCTAGCTGGTCTGTCATAATATAATAGAGACAGTAGATCTAGCTGGTCTGTCATAATATAATAGAGACAGTAGATCAGTATATCTAGAGACAGTAGCTGGTCTGTCATAATATAATAGAGACAGTAGATCTAGCTGGTCTGTCATAATATAATAGAGACAGTAGATCTAGCTGGTCTGTCATAATATAATAGAGACAGTAGATCTAGCTGGTCTGTCATAATATAATAGAGACAGTAGATCTAGCTGGTCTGTCATAATATAATAGAGACAGTAGATCTAGCTGGTCTGTCATAATATAATAGAGACAGTAGATCTAGCTGGTCTGTCATAATATAATAGAGACAGTAGATCTAGCTGGTCTGTCATAATATAATAGAGACAGTAGATCTAGCTGGTCTGTCATAATATAATAGAGACAGTAGATCTAGCTGGTCTGTCATAATATAATAGAGACAGTAGATCTAGCTGGTCTGTCATAATATAATAGAGACAGTAGATCTAGCTGGTCTGTCATAATATAATAGAGACAGTAGATCTAGCTGGTCTGTCATAATATAATAGAGACAGTAGATCTAGCTGGTCTGTCATAATATAATAGAGACAGTAGATCTAGCTGGTCTGTCATAATATAATAGAGACAGTAGATCTAGCTGGTCTGTCATAATATAATAGAGACAGTAGATCTAGCTGGTCTGTCATAATATAATAGAGACAGTAGATCTAGCTGGTCTGTCATAATATAATAGAGACAGTAGATCTAGCTGGTCTGTCATAATATAATAGAGACAGTAGATCTAGCTGGTCTGTCATAATATAATAGAGACAGTAGATCTAGCTGGTCTGTCATAATATAATAGAGACAGACAGCTGGTCTGTCATATATAATAGAGCAGTAGATCTGGTCTGTCATAATATAATAGAGACAGTAGATCTAGCTGGTCTGTCATAATATAATAGAGACAGTAGATCTAGCTGGTCTGTCATAATATAATAGAGACAGTAGATCTAGCTGGTCTGTCATAATATAATAGAGACAGTAGATCTAGCTGGTCTGTCATAATATAATAGAGACAGTAGATCTAGCTGGTCTGTCATAATATAATAGAGACAGTAGATCTAGCTGGTCTGTCATAATATAATAGAGACAGTAGATCTAGCTGGTCTGTCATAATATAATAGAGACAGTAGATCTAGCTGGTCTGTCATAATATAATAGAGACAGTAGATCTAGCTGGTCTGTCATAATATAATAGAGACAGTAGATCTAGCTGGTCTGTCATAATATAATAGAGACAGTAGATCTAGCTGGTCTGTCATAATATAATAGAGACAGTAGATCTAGCTGGTCTGTCATAATATAATAGAGACAGTAGATCTAGCTGGTCTGTCATAATATAATAGAGACAGTAGATCTAGCTGGTCTGTCATAATATAATAGAGACAGTAGATCTAGCTGGTCTGTCATAATATAATAGAGACAGTAGATCTAGCTGGTCTGTCATAATATAATAGAGACAGTAGATCTAGCTGGTCTGTCATAATATAATAGAGACAGTAGATCTAGCTGGTCTGTCATAATATAATAGAGACAGTAGATCTAGCTGGTCTGTCATAATATAATAGAGACAGTAGATCTAGCTGGTCTGTCATAATATAATAGAGACAGTAGATCTAGCTGGTCTGTCATAATATAATAGAGACAGTAGATCTAGCTGGTCTGTCATAATATAATAGAGACAGTAGATCTAGCTGGTCTGTCATAATATAATAGAGACAGTAGATCTAGCTGGTCTGTCATAATATAATAGAGACAGTAGATCTAGCTGGTCTGTCATAATATAATAGAGACAGTAGATCTAGCTGGTCTGTCATAATATAATAGAGACAGTAGATCTAGCTGGTCTGTCATAATATAATAGAGACAGTAGATCTAGCTGGTCTGTCATAATATAATAGAGACAGTAGATCTAGCTGGTCTGTCATAATATAATAGAGACAGTAGATCTAGCTGGTCTGTCATAATATAATAGAGACAGTAGATCTAGCTGGTCTGTCATAATATAATAGAGACAGTAGATCTAGCTGGTCTGTCATAATATAATAGAGACAGTAGATCTAGCTGGTCTGTCATAATATAATAGAGACAGTAGATCTAGCTGGTCTGTCATAATATAATAGAGACAGTAGATCTAGCTGGTCTGTCATAATATAATAGAGACAGTAGATCTAGCTGGTCTGTCATAATATAATAGAGACAGTAGATCTAGCTGGTCTGTCATAATATAATAGAGACAGTAGATCTAGCTGGTCTGTCATAATATAATAGAGACAGTAGATCTAGCTGGTCTGTCATAATATAATAGAGACAGTAGATCTAGCTGGTCTGTCATAATATAATAGAGACAGTAGATCTAGCTGGTCTGTCATAATATGGTCTGAGACAGTAGATCTAGCTGGTCTGTCATAATATAATAGAGACAGTAGATCTAGCTGGTCTGTCATAATATAATAGAGACAGTAGATCTAGCTGGTCTGTCATAATATAATAGAGACAGTAGATCTAGCTGGTCTGTCATAATATAATAGAGACAGTAGATCTAGCTGGTCTGTCATAATATAATAGAGGCAGTAGATCTAGCTGGTCTGTCATAATATAATAGAGACAGTAGATCTAGCTGGTCTGTCATAATATAATAGAGACAGTAGATCTAGCTGGTCTGTCATAATATAATAGAGACAGTAGATCTAGCTGGTCTGTCATAATATAATAGAGACAGTAGATCTAGCTGGTCTGTCATAATATAATAGAGACAGTAGATCTAGCTGGTCTGTCATAATATAATAGAGACAGTAGATCTAGCTGGTCTGTCATAATATAATAGAGACAGTAGATCTAGCTGGTCTGTCATAATATAATAGAGACAGTAGATCTAGCTGGTCTGTCATAATATAATAGAGACAGTAGATCTAGCTGGTCTGTCATAATATAATAGAGACAGTAGATCTAGCTGGTCTGTCATAATATAATAGAGACAGTAGATCTAGCTGGTCTGTCATAATATAATAGAGACAGTAGATCTAGCTGGTCTGTCATAATATAATAGAGACAGTAGATCTAGCTGGTCTGTCATAATATAATAGAGACAGTAGATCTAGCTGGTCTGTCATAATATAATAGAGACAGTAGATCTAGCTGGTCTGTCATAATATAATAGAGACAGTAGATCTAGCTGGTCTGTCATAATATAGAGACAGAGATCTAGCTGGTCTGTCATAATATAATAGAGATCAGTAGATCTAGCTGGTCTGTCATAATATAATAGAGACAGTAGATCTAGCTGGTCTGTCATAATATAATAGAGACAGTAGATCTAGCTGGTCTGTCATAATATAATAGAGACAGTAGATCTAGCTGGTCTGTCATAATATAATAGAGACAGTAGATCTAGCTGGTCTGTCATAATATAATAGAGACAGTAGATCTAGCTGGTCTGTCATAATATAATAGAGACAGTAGATCTAGCTGGTCTGTCATAATATAATAGAGACAGTAGATCTAGCTGGTCTGTCATAATATAATAGAGACAGTAGATCTAGCTGGTCTGTCATAATATAATAGAGACAGTAGATCTAGCTGGTCTGTCATAATATAATAGAGACAGTAGATCTAGCTGGTCTGTCATAATATAATAGAGACAGTAGATCTAGCTGGTCTGTCATAATATAATAGAGACAGTAGATCTAGCTGGTCTGTCATAATATAATAGAGACAGTAGATCTAGCTGGTCTGTCATATTATAATAGAGACAGTAGATCTAGCTGGTCTGTCATAATATAATAGAGACAGTAGATCTGCTGGT
Organism: Oncorhynchus keta; assembly: GCF_023373465.1. Classification (NCBI taxonomy): domain Eukaryota; kingdom Metazoa; phylum Chordata; class Actinopteri; order Salmoniformes; family Salmonidae; genus Oncorhynchus; species Oncorhynchus keta. The sequence continues at coordinate 61,542 of NW_026289353.1, forward strand.
CTGTCATAATATAATAGAGACAGTAGATCTAGCTGGTCTGTCATAATATAATAGAGACAGTAGATCTAGCTGGTCTGTCATAATATAATAGAGACAGTAGATCTAGCTGGTCTGTCATAATATAATAGAGACAGTAGATCTAGCTGGTCTGTCATAATATAATAGAGACAGTAGATCTAGCTGGTCTGTCATAATATAATAGAGACAGTAGATCTAGCTGGTCTGTCATAATATAATAGAGACAGTAGATCTAGCTGGTCTGTCATAATATAATAGAGACAGTAGATCTAGCTGGTCTGTCATAATATAATAGAGACAGTAGATCTAGCTGGTCTGTCATAATATAATAGAGACAGTAGATCTAGCTGGTCTGTCATAATATAATAGAGACAGTAGATCTAGCTGGTCTGTCATAATATAATAGAGACAGTAGATCTAGCTGGTCTGTCATAATATAATAGAGACAGTAGATCTAGCTGGTCTGTCATAATATAATAGAGACAGTAGATCTAGCTGGTCTGTCATAATATAATAGAGACAGTAGATCTAGCTGGTCTGTCATAATATAATAGAGACAGTAGATCTAGCTGGTCTGTCATAATATAATAGAGACAGTAGATCTAGCTGGTCTGTCATAATATAATAGAGACAGTAGATCTAGCTGGTCTGTCATAATATAATAGAGACAGTAGATCTAGCTGGTCTGTCATAATATAATAGAGACAGTAGATCTAGCTGGTCTGTCATAATATAATAGAGACAGTAAATCTAGCTGATCTGTCATAATATAATAGAGACAGTAGATCAAGCTGGTCTGTCATAATATAATAGAGACAGTAGATCTAGCTGGTCTGTCATAATATAATAGAGGAAGTAGATTTAGCTGGTCTGTCATAATATAATAGAGACAGTAGATCTAGCTGGTCTGTCATATTATAATAGAGACAGTAGATCTGGTCTGTCATAATATAATAGAGACAGTAGATCAAGCTGGTCTGTCATAATATAATAGAGACAGTAGATCTAGCTGGTCTGTCATAATATAATAGAGGAAGTAGATTTAGCTGGTCTGTCATAATATAATAGAGACAGTAGATCTAGCTGGTCTGTCATAATATAATAGAGACAGTAGATCTAGCTGGTCTGTCATAATATAATAGAGACAGTATATCTAGCTGGTCTGTCATAATATAATAGAGACAGTAGATCTAGCTGGTCTGTCATAATATAATAGAGACAGTAGATCTAGCTGGTCTGTCATAATATAATAGAGACAGTAGATCTAGCTGGTCTGTCATAATATAATAGAGACAGTAGATCTAGCTGGTCTGTCATAATATAATAGAGACAGTAGATCTAGCTGGTCTGTCATAATATAATAGAGACAGTAGATCTAGCTGGTCTGTCATAATATAATAGAGACAGTAGATCTAGCTGGTCTGTCATAATATAATAGAGACAGTAGATCTAGCTGGTCTGTCATAATATAATAGAGACAGTAGATCTAGCTGGTCTGTCATAATATAATAGAGACAGTAGATCTAGCTGGTCTGTCATAATATAATAGAGACAGTAGATCTAGCTGGTCTGTCATAATATAATAGAGACAGTAGATCTAGCTGGTCTGTCATAATATAATAGAGACAGTAGATCTAGCTGGTCTGTCATAATATAATAGAGACAGTAGATCTAGCTGGTCTGTCATAATATAATAGAGACAGTAGATCTAGCTGGTCTGTCATAATATAATAGAGACAGTAGATCTAGCTGGTCTGTCATAGCTGGTCTGTTATATAATAGAGACAGTAGATCTAGCTGGTCTGTCATAATATAATAGAGACAGTATCTAGCTGGTCTGTCATAATATAATAGAGACAGTAGATCTAGCTGGTCTGTCATAATATAATAGAGACAGTAGATCAGCTGGTCTGTCATAATATAATAGAGACAGTAGATCTAGCTGGTCTGTCATAATATAATAGAGACAGTAGATCTAGCTGGTCTGTCATAATATAATCATAATATAATAGAGACAGTAGATCTAGCTGGTCTGTCATAATATAATAGAGACAGTAGATCTAGCTGGTCTGTCATAATATAATAGAGACAGTAGATCTAGCTGGTCTGTCATAATATAATAGAGACAGTATATCTAGCTGGTCTGTCATAATATAATAGAGACAGTAGATCTAGCTGGTCTGTCATAATATAATAGAGACAGTAGATCTAGCTGGTCTGTCATAATATAATAGAGACAGTAGATCTAGCTGGTCTGTCATAATATAATAGAGACAGTAGATCTAGCTGGTCTGTCATAATATAATAGAGACAGTAGATCTAGCTGGTCTGTCATAATATAATAGAGACAGTAGATCTAGCTGGTCTGTCATAATATAATAGAGACAGTAGATCTAGCTGGTCTGTCATAATATAATAGAGACAGTAGATCTAGCTGGTCTGTCATAATATAATAGAGACAGTAGATCTAGCTGGTCTGTCATAATATAATAGAGACAGTAGATCTAGCTGGTCTGTCATAATATAATAGAGACAGTAGATCTAGCTGGTCTGTCATAATATAATAGAGACAGTAGATCTAGCTGGTCTGTCATAATATAATAGAGACAGTAGATCTAGCTGGTCTGTCATAATATAATAGAGACAGTAGATCTAGCTGGTCTGTCATATTATAATAGAGGCAGTAGATCTAGCTGGTCTGTCATAATATAATAGAGACAGTAGATCTAGCTGGTCTGTCATAATATAATAGAGACAGTAGATCTAGCTGGTCTGTCATAATATAATAGAGACAGTAGATCTAGCTGGTCTGTCATAATATAATAGAGACAGTAGATCTAGCTGGTCTGTCATAATATAATAGAGACAGTAGATCTAGCTGGTCTGTCATAATATAATAGAGACAGTAGATCTAGCTGGTCTGTCATAATATAATAGAGACAGTATATTGAGCTGGTCTGTCATAATATAATAGAGACAGTAGATCTAGCTGGTCTGTCATAATATAATAGAGACAGTATATCTTGCTGCTCTGTCATAATATA
>NW_026289354.1:0-4959 GCF_023373465.1 Oncorhynchus keta
CAAGGAGATGATGGTCTGGGAGTTGGTTACAAGGAGATGATGGTCTGGGAGTTGGTTACAAGGAGATGATGGTCTGGGAGTTGGTTACAAGGAGATGATGGTCTGGGAGTTGGTTACAAGGAGATGATGGTCTGGGAGTTGGTTACAAGGAGATGATGGTCTGGGAGTTGGTTACAAGGAGATGATGGTCTGGGAGTTGGTTACAAGGAGATGATGGTCTGGGAGTTGGTTACAAGGAGATGATGGTCTGGGAGTTGGTTACAAGGAGATGATGGTCTGGGAGTTGGTTACAAGGAGATGATGGTCTGGGAGTTGGTTACAAGGAGATGATGGTCTGGGAGTTGGTTACAAGGAGATGATGGTCTGGGAGTTGGTTACAAGGAGATGATGGTCTGGGAGTTGGTTACAAGGAGATGATGGTCTGGGAGTTGGTTACAAGGAGATGATGGTCTGGGAGTTGGTTACAAGGAGATGATGGTCTGGGAGTTGGTTACAAGGAGATGATGGTCTGGGAGTTGGTTACAAGGAGATGATGGTCTGGGAGTTGGTTACAAGGAGATGATGGTCTGGGAGTTGGTTACAAGGAGATGATGGTCTGGGAGTTGGTTACAAGGAGATGATGGTCTGGGAGTTGGTTACAAGGAGATGATGGTCTGGGAGTTGGTTACAAGGAGATGATGGTCTGGGAGTTGGTTACAAGGAGATGATGGTCTGGGAGTTGGTTACAAGGAGATGATGGTCTGGGAGTTGGTTACAAGGAGATGATGGTCTGGGAGTTGGTTACAAGGAGATGATGGTCTGGGAGTTGGTTACAAGGAGATGATGGTCTGGGAGTTGGTTACAAGGAGATGATGGTCTGGGAGTGATGTTTCCCCTGATAAACACATGACGTTTCCCCTGACAAACACATGACGTTTCCCCTGATAAACACATGACGTTTCCCCTGATAAACGCATGACGCTTTCCCTGATAAACACATGACTTTTCCCCTGATAAACACATGACTTTTCCCTGACAAACACATGACGCTTCCCTGACAAACACATGACGTTTCCCTGACAAACACATGACGTTTCCCTGACAAACACATGACGTTTCCCCTGACAAACACATGACGTTTCCCCTGACAAACACATGACGTTTCCCTGACAAACACATGACGTTTCCCCTGATAAACACATTACTTTTCCCCTGACAAACACATGACGTTTCCCTGACAAACACATGACGTTTCCCCTGACAAACACATGACGTTTCCCCTGACAAACACATGACGTTTCCCCTGACAAACACATGACGTTTCCCCTGATAAACACATGACGTTTCCCCTGACAAACACATGACGTTTCCCCTGACAAACACATGACGTTTCCCCTGACAAACACATGACGTTTCCCCTGACAAACACATGACGTTTCCCCTGACAAACACATGACGTTTCCCCTGATAAACACATGACGTTTCCCCTGATAAACACATGACGTTTCCCCTGACAAACACATGACGTTTCCCCTGACAAACACATGACGTTTCCCCTGATAAACACATGACGTTTCCCCTGATAAACACATGACGTTTCCCCTGATAAACACATGACGTTTCCCCTGACAAACACATGACGTTTCCCCTGACAAACACATGACGTTTCCCCTGACAAACACATGACGTTTCCCCTGACAAACACATGACGTTTCCCCTGACAAACACATGACGTTTCCCCTGACAAACACATGACGTTTCCCCTGATAAACACATGACGTTTCCCCTGACAAACACATGACGTTTCCCCTGACAAACACATGACGTTTCCCCTGATAAACACATGACGTTTCCCCTGACAAACACATGACGTTTCCCCTGATAAACACATGACGTTTCCCCTGATAAACACATGACGTTTCCCCTGATAAACACATTACTTTTCCCCTGATAAACAGGTGTGTGTGTGTTCCTCTGGTTTGGTGTGTGTGTGTGTGTTCCTCTGGTTTGGTGTGTGTGTGTGTGTTCCTCTAGTTTGGTGTGTGTGTGTGTTCCTCTCGTTTGGTGTGTGTGTGTGTGTGTTCCTCTCGTTTGGTGTGTGTGTTCCTCTCGTTTGGTGTGTGTGTGTGCCTCTCGTTTGTGTGTGTGTGTTCCTCTCGTTTGGTGTGTGTGTGTGTTCCTCTCGTTTGGTGTGTGTGTGTGTTTCTCTCGTTTGGTGTGTGTGTGTGTGCCTCTCGTTTGGTGTGTGTGTGTGTGTGTTCCTCTCGTTTGGTGTGTGTGTGTGTTCCTCTCGTTTGGTGTGTGTGTGTGTTCCTCTGGTTTGGTGTGTGTGAAGGCACTCGGGAGGCTGTGCGTTGCGGGTGGCCGGTTGACTGGTATCGATCAAGCGTCTCTCCAGGACATAAATACAGGCTGAATAGATTCCAGATTCCAATCGAGGCTCAGACCACAATTAAAATGATTGATCGTTAAGGGAATTCATCATTAAGGGAGGAAAACTAATACCGAACTGCTGGCAAATGTACATAACAATGAATGGTAAACGTCTGCTAATTGCATCACTTCAGGGCCACGCTGACAGTTAAATAAGACCCTATATCAACTGGTACCCTATTCCCTATGTAGTGCACTACTTTAGACCAGAGCCATATAGAACCCTATTCCCTATGTAGTGCACTACTTTAGACCAGAGCCCTATAGAACCCTATTCCCTATATAGTGCACTACTTTAGACCAGAGCCCTATTGCACGCTATTCCCTATGTAGTGCACTACTTTAGACCAGAGCCATATAGAACCCTATTCCCTATGTAGTGCACTACTTTAGACCAGAGCCCTATAGAACCCTATTCCCTATGTAGTGCACTACTTTAGACCAGAGCCCTATAGAACCCTATTCCCTATGTAGTGCACTACTTTAGACCAGAGCCCTATAGAACCCTATTCCCTATGTAGTGCACTACTTTAGACCAGAGCCCTATAGAACCCTATTCCCTATGTAGTGCACTACTTTAGACCAGAGCCCTATAGAACCCTATTCCCTATGTAGTGCACTACTTTAGACCAGAGCCCTATAGAACCCTATTCCCTATGTAGTGCACTACTTTAGACCAGAGCCCTATAGAACCCTATTCCCTATGTAGTGCACTACTTTAGACCAGAGCCCTATAGAACCCTATTCCCTATGTAGTGCACTACTTTAGACCAGAGCCCTATAGAACCCTATTCCTATGTAGTGCACTACTTTAGACCAGAGCCCTATAGAACCCTATTCCCTATGTAGTGCACTACTTTAGACCAGAGCCCTATAGAACCCTATTCCCTATATAGTGCACTACTTTAGACCAGAGCCCTATAGAACCCTATTCCCTATATAGTGCACTACTTTAGACCAGAGCCCTATAGAACCCTATTCCCTATGTAGTGCACTACTTTAGACCAGAGCCCTATAGAACCCTATTCCCTATATAGTGCACTACTTTAGACCAGAGCCCTATAGAACCCTATTCCCTATGTAGTGCACTACTTTAGACCAGAGCCCTATAGAACCCTTTTCCCTATGTAGTGCACTACTTTAGACCAGAGCCCTATTGAACCCTATTCCCAATATAATAGTGCACTACTTTAGACCATAGTGCACTTGGGACGGGCTGGGTGGCTAGCTACCCCGTACAGAACCGTAGCCTATAGCTTCCCGTACAGAACCGTAGCCTATAGCTACCCCGCACAGAACCGTAGCCTATAGCTTCCCGTACAGAACCGTAGCCTATAGCTTCCCCGTACAGAACCGTAGCCTATAGCTACCCCGTACAGAACCGTAGCCTATAGCTACCCCGTACAGAACCGTAGCCTATAGCTACCCCGTACAGAACCGTAGCCTATAGCTACCCCGTACAGAACCGTAGCCTATAGCTTCCCGTACAGAACCGTAGCCTATAGCTTCCCGTACAGAACCGTAGCCTATAGCTTCCCCGTACAGAACCGTAGCCTATAGCTACCCCGCACAGAACCGTAGCCTATAGCTTCCCGTACAGAACCGTAGCCTATAGCTTCCCGTACAGAACCATAGCCTATAGCTTCCCGTACAGAACCGTAGCCCATAGCTACCCCGTACAGAACCGTAGCCTATAGCTTCCCGTACAGAACCGTAGCCTATAGCTTCCCCGTACAGAACCGTAGCCTATAGCTTCCCCGTACAGAACCGTAGCCTATAGCTTCCCGTACAGAACCGTAGCCTATAGCTTCCCCGTACAGAACCGTAGCCTATAGCTTCCCCGTACAGAACCGTAGCCTATAGCTTCCCTGCACAGAACCGTAGCCTATAGCTACCCCGTACAGAACCGTAGCCCATAGCTACCCCGTACAGAACCGTAGCCTATAGCTACCCCGTACAGAACCGTAGCCCATAGCTACCCCGTACAGAACCGTAGCCTATAGCTACCCCGTGACAGAACCGTAGCCCATAGCTACCCCGTACAGAACCGTAGCCTATAGCTACCCCGTACAGAACCGTAGCCCATAGCTACCTCGTACAGAACCGTAGCCTATAGCTACCCCGTACAGAACCGTAGCCCATAGCTACCCCGTACAGAACCGTAGCCTATAGCTACCTCGCACAGAACCGTAGCCCATAGCTACCTCAGCACAGAACCGTAGCCTATAGCTACCCCGTACAGAACCGTAGCCCATAGCTACCTCGCACAGAACCGTAGCCTATAGCTACCCCTGCATAGAACCGTAGCCTATAGCTACCCCGTACAGAACCGTAGCCTATAGCTACCCCGCACAGAACCGTGAGCCTATAGCTACCCCGCACAGAACCGTAGCCTATAGCTACCCCGTACAGAACCGTAGCCTATAGCTACCCCGTACAGAACCGTAGCCTATAGCTACCCCGTACAGAACCGTAGCCTATAGCTACCCCGTACAGAACCGTAGCCTATAGCTACCCCGTACAGAACCGTAGCCTATAGCTACCCCG
>NW_026289355.1:0-6894 GCF_023373465.1 Oncorhynchus keta
GTAGATTGATGTAGATTAATGTTCTCAGTAGACATGTCCATAATGAAACACAACCTCAATCGGTTTGGTGGTGTAGTTAGTTAGTTAGTTAGTTAGGTGGTGTAGTTAGTTAGTTAGGTGGTTTAGTTAGTTAGTTAGGTGGGGTAGTTAGTTAGTTAGTGAGTTAGGTTACTCTGTTCTCAGTAGACATGTCCATAATGAAACACAACCTCAGCGGTTAGGTGGTGTAGTTAGTTAGTTAGGTGGTGTAGTTAGTTATTTAGGTGGTGTAGTTAGTTAGTTAGGTGGTGTTAGTTAGTTAGTTAGGTGGTGTGAGTTAGGGGTATTAGTTAGGTGGTGTAGTTAGTTAGTTAGGTGGTGTAGTTAGTTAGGTGGTGTAGTTAGTTAGTTAGTTAGGTGGTAGTTAGTTAGTTAGGTGGTGTAGTTAGTTAGGTGTGTAGTTAGTTAGTTAGGTGGTGAATTAGTTAGTTAGGTGGTTTAGTTAATTGAATTGATTAGTTAGGTGGTGTGATTAGTTAGTTGGGTGGTGTAGTGAGTTAGTTAGTTAGGTGGTGTAGTTAGTTAGTTAGGTGGGGTAGTTGGTTAGTTAGTTAGGTGGTGTAGTTAGTTAGTTTGTTAGGTTACCCTGTTCTCAGTAGACATGTCCATAATGAAACACAACCTCAATCTGGGTTTGGTGGTGTAGTTAGTTAGTTGTTAGTTAGGTGGTGTAGCTAGTGGTTTAGAAGAAGTTAGGTGGTGTAGTTAGTTAGTTAGGGTGGGGGTAGTTGTTATTAGTGAGGTTAGGTTACCTGTCTCCTCAGTAGACATGTCCATAATGAAACACAACCTCAGCGGTTAGGTAGTTAGTTTAGGTGGTGCTGTTAGTTATTAGGTGGTGAAGCTAGCTTATCTAGGTGGTAAGAAGAATAGTCAATAGGCGGCGTTGTGGCTAGCCAGCCAGTTAGTTAGGTGGTGTAGTTAGTTAGTTAGTTAGGTGGTGTAGTTAGTTAGTTAGGTGGTGTAGTTAGTTAGTTAGGTGGTGTAGTTAGTTAGTTAGTTAGGTGGTGTAGTTAGTTAGTTAGTTAGGTGGTGTAGTTAGTTAGTTAGGTGGTGTAGTTAGTTAGTTAGTTAGGTGGTGTAGTTAGTTAGTTAGTTAGGTGGTGTAGTTAGTTAGTTAGGTGGTGTAGTTAGTTAGTTAGGTGGTGTTAGTTAGTTAGGTGGTGTAGTTAGTTAGTTAGGTGGTGTAGTTAGTTAGTTAGTTAGGTGGTGTAGTTAGTTAGTTAGTTAGGTGGTGTAGTTAGTTAGTTAGTTAGGTGGTGTAGTTAGTTAGTTAGGTGGTGTAGTTAGTTAGTTAGGTGGTGTTAGTTAGTTAGTTAGTTAGGTGGTGTAGTTAGTTAGTTAGTTAGGTGGTGTAGTTAGTTAGTTAGGTGGTGTAGTTAGTTAGTTAGGTGGTGTAGTTAGTTAGTTAGTTAGGTGGTGTAGTTAGTTAGTTTAGTTAGGTGGTTAGTTAGTTCGTTAGTTAGTTAGGTGGTGTAGCTAGTTAGTTAGTGATGTAGTTAGATTGAGTTAGGTGGTGTAGTTAGTTAGTTAGTTAGGTGGTGTAGTTAGTTAGTTAGGTGGTGTAGTTAGTTAGTTAGGTGGTGTAGTTAGTTAGTTAGGGTGGTGTAGTTAGTTAGTTAGGTGGTGTAGTTAGTTAGTTAGTTAGGTGGTGTAGTTGAGTTAGTTAGTTAGGTGGTGTAGTTAGTTAGTTAGTTAGGTAGGTGTAGTTAGTTAGTTAGTTAGTTAGTGTGGTTGTAGTGTAGTTGAGTTAGGTAGTGTAGTTAGTTAGTTAGTTAGGTAGGTATTAGTTAGTTAGTTAGTTAGGTGGTGTAGTTAGTTAGTTAGTTAGTTAGGTGGTGTAGTTAGTTAGTTAGGTGAGTGTAGTTAGTTAGTTAGTTAGGTGGTGTAGTTAGTTAGTTAGTTAGGTGGTGTAGTTAGTTAGTTAGTTAGGTGGTGTAGTTAGTTAGTTAGTTAGGTGGTGTAGTTAGTTAGTTAGTTAGTTAGTTAGTTAGTTAGGTGGTGTAGTTAGTTAGTTAGGTGGTGGTAGTTAGTTAGTTAGGTGGTGTAGTTAGTTAGTTAGGTGGTGTAGTTAGTTAGTTAGGTGGTGTAGTTAGTTAGTTAGTTAGTTAGTTAGGTAGTGTAGTTAGGTGGTGTAGTTAGTTAGTTAGTGTAGTTAGGTGGTGTAGTTGAGTTAGTTAGGTGGTGTAGTTAGTTAGTTAGTTAGGTGGTGTAGTTAGTTAGTTAGTTAGTTGGTGGTGTAGTTAGTTAGTTAGTTAGGTGGTGTAGTTAGTTAGTTAGTTAGTGGTGTAGTTAGTTAGTTAGATTAGTTAGGTGGTGGTAGTAATTAGTTAGTTAGGTGGTGTAGTTAGTATAGTTAGTTAGTTAGTTAGGTGGTGTAGTTGGTGTAGTTAGATTAGTTAGTGTGGTGGTTGAGTATAGTTAGACTAGTTAGGTAGGTGTAGTTGGTAGATTAGTTAGTTAGGTGGTGAGTTGGTTAGTTAGTTAGCTAGTTAGGTAGGTGGTGAGTTGGTAGTTAGTACTAGGTGGTGTGAGTTAGTTAGTTAGACTAGTCAGGTGGTGGTAGTTAGTTGAGTGTAGTTAGTTAGTTAGTTAGGTGGTGTAGTTAGTGTAGTTAGTGTAGTGTAGTGTAGTTAGGTGGTGTAGTTAGTTAGTTAGTTAGTTAGGTAGTGGTGAGTTGGTAGTTAGTTAGTTAGTTAGTTAGGTGGTGTAGTGTAGTTAGTTAGTTAGGTGGTGTAGTTAGTTAGTTAGTTAGGTGGTGTAGTTAGTTAGTTGAGTTAGTTAGTTAGGTGGTGTAGTTAGTTAGTTAGGTGGTGTAGTTAGTTAGTTAGTTAGTTAGGTGTGTAGTGTAGTTAGTTAGTTAGGTGGTGTAGTTAGTTAGTTAGTTAGTTAGGTGGTGTAGTTAGTTAGTTAGGTGGTGTAGTTAGTTAGTTAGGTGGTGTAGTTAGTTAGTTAGTTAGTTAGTTAGGTGGTGTAGTTAGTTAGTTAGGTGGTGTAGTTAGTTAGTTAGGTGGTGTAGTTAGTTAGTTAGTTAGTTAGGTGGTGTAGTTAGTTAGTTAGTTAGGTGGTGTAGTTAGTTAGTTAGTTAGGTGTAGTTAGTTAGTTAGTTAGTTAGGTGGTGTAGTTAGTTAGTTAGGTGGTGTAGTTAGTTAGTTAGTTAGTTAGTTAGGTGGTGTAGTTAGTTAGTTAGTTAGGTGGTGTAGTTAGTTAGTTAGTTAGGTGGTTTAGTTAGTTAGTTAGTTAGGTGGTGTAGTTAGTTAGTTAGGTGGTGTAGTGTAGTTAGTTAGTTAGTTAGGTGGTGTAGTTAGTTAGTTAGTTAGGTGGTGTAGTTAGTTAGTTAGTTAGTTAGGTGGTGTAGTTAGTTAGTTAGGTGGTGTAGTTAGTTAGTTAGAGTTCGTGGTGTAATTGGGGAATTAGTAGTTTAATTAGTTGGTAGGGTAGAGTAGTGTAATTAGTTAATTAGGTAGTGTTAATTGAATTAGAGTAGTATGAATTAGTTAATTGAATTAAGTAGTACTTAATTAATTAATTAAGTGGTATAATTAATTGAATTGAATTAATTAGTAATTACTTAATTGAATTAATTGAATTGCGTAGTATGAATTGAATTGAATTTGTTGAGATTTACTCTGTTCTCAGCCAAACATGTCCATAATGACACAACACTCAGCTCAGTTTGGTAATTGTGAATTGGGTGGTGAATTGGAAGTGGTGTAGTTAGGTAGTTTTAGTTAATTGAATTGGTAATTGTGGTGGTGGTTAGGTAGGGGTAGTTAGTTAGATTTAGTGGAGTTGGGATTCCCACTCTGTTCTCCCAGTGAGCATGTCCATAATGAGAAACACAACCTCAGCGGTGGTAGTTAGTTAGTTAGTTAGGTGGTGTAGTTAGTTAGTTAGTTAGGTAGTTATTAGTTAGTTAGTTATTAGGTGGATGTAGTTAGTTGAGTTAGGTGGTGTAGTTAGTTGGATTAGTTGAGTTAGTTAGGTGGTGTAGTAGTTAGTTAGTTAGGTGGTGTAGTTAGTTAGTTAGTTAGTTAGGTGTGTAGTTAGTTAGTTGGGTGAGTTGAATTGAGTGTAGTTGAATTAGTTAATTGGTGTATTGAATTGAGTGAGTGTGGTGTAGTTGAGTTAGGTGGTGTAGTTGTAGTTAGGTAGGTGGTGAATTGAGTGAGTGGTGAAGTTAGTTAGAAGTAGTATGAAGTGTAAGATAGTTGGTGGTTAGTTAGTTAGTTAGTTGAGTTGAATTGTAGTTAGTTAGTTAGGTGGTGTGAGTTAGTTAGTTAGTTAGTTAGGTGGTGTAGTTAGGTAGTGGTTAGTTAGGTGGTGTAGTTAGTTAGTTATGTGAATTAGTTGAAGTGGTGTAGTTAGTTAGTTAGTTAGTTAGTTAGGTGGTGTGAGTTGAGTTGAATTAGGTGGTGTAGTTAGTTAATTGAATTAGTTAAGTGGTGTAGTTGAGTTAGTTAGGTGGTGTGGTTAGGTGGTAGTTAGTTAGGTGGTGATTGAGTTAGTTGGTAGGTGTGGTAGATTGAAGTGGGTGGTAGTTAGTTAGGTAGGTGTAATTGAATTAATTGAATTAGGTGGTGTAGTTAGTTAGTTAGGTAGTGTAGTTAATTGCAATTGAATTGAATTAGTTAGGTTAGTATGGTGTAGTGAATTAGTTATGAGTTAGTTAGGTGGGTGTAGTTAGTGGTAGTTAGTTGAGTTAGGTAGTTGAATTAGTTAAGTGAGTGTAGTTAGTTAGGTGGTAGTTGAGTTGAGTTGAATTGAGTTAGAGGTGGCAGTTGAGTTAGTTAGGTGGTGTAGTTAGTTAGTTAGTTGTAGTGTAGTAGTTAAGCATAGGTGGTGAATTGAGTTAAGTTGTAGTTAGTTAAGTTGAGTTAGGTGGTGCAGTTAGTTAGTTAGTTAGGGTGGTGTAGTTAGTTAGTCAGGTGGTAGTTAGTTAGTTAGTTAGGTGGTGTAGTTAGTTGAGAGGTTAGTTAGGTGGTGTAGTTGAGTTAGTTAGAGTGGTGAAGTTAGGTCAGGTAGTCAGTTAGTTAGTTGAGTTGAGTAGTTAGCTAGTTAGCTAGGTGGTGAGTTAGCTAGTTAGTTAGGTGGTGTAGTTAGTTAGTGTAGTATAGTTAGTTAGTTGAGTGGTGTAGTTAGTTAGTTAGTTAGTTAGTTAGGTGAGTGCAGTTAGTTAGTTAGGTGGTGTAGTTAGTTAGTCAGTGGTAGTTAGGATAGGTGAGTTAGTTAGTTAGTTAGGTGGTGGTAGTTAGCTAGTTAGTTAGGGTGGTAGTTAGTTAGTTAGTTAGGTGGTGTAGTTAGTTGAGTTAGAGTTAGGTTAGGTAGGTGAGTTGAAGTTAGTTAGGTGGTGTAGTTAGTTAGTTAGTTAGGTGGTGCAGTTAGTTAGTTGTAGTGGTGTAGTTAGTTAGTTGAATTAGTTAGGTGGTGTAGTTAGTTAGTTAGGTGGTGTAGTTAGTTAGTTAGGTGGTGTAGTTGAGTTAGTTAGGTGTGAGTTAGTTAGAGTGGTGAGTTAGTTAGTTAGTAGCTAGTTAGGTGGTGTAGTTAGTTAGTTAGTGGTGGTAGTTAGTTAGTTAGGTGGTGTAGTTAGTTAGTTAGTTAGTGGTGGTGTAGTTAGTTAGTTAGGTAGGTGTGAGTTAGTAGTTAGTTGAGTTAGAAGTTAGGTAGGTGTAGTTAGGTAGTTAGTTAGTTAGTTAGGTGGTGTAGTTAGTTAGTTAGTTAGTTAAGTGGTGTAGTTAGTTAGTTAGTTAGTTGGTGTAGTTAGTTAGTGTAGTTAGGTGGTGTAGTTAGTTAGTTAGTTAGTTAGAGTGGTGTAGTTAGTTAGTTAGCGTGGTGCAGTTAGTTAGTTAGTTAGTTAGTGTGAGTGTAGTTGAGTTAGGTGGTGTAGCTGAGTTAGTAGTTAGTGTAGTTAGGTGGTGTAGTTAGTTAGTTAGTTAGGTGGTGTAGTTAAGTTAGTTAGTTAGTTAGTTAGTGGTGTAGTTAGTTAGTTAGGTGGTAGTTAGTTAGTTAGTAGTTAGGTGGTGTAGTTAGTTAGTTGAAGTAGTGAGTTGTAGCTAGTTGAAGTGAATTAGTTAGAAGTTGAGGTAGTAGTTAGTTAGTTGAGTTAGGTGGAGTGGTAGTTAGTTAGTTAGTTAGTTAGTGGTGTGTAGTTAGTTAGGTGGTGTAGTTAGTGTAGTTAGTTAGTTAGTTAGGTGGTGCAGTTAGATTGAGTTAGGTAGGTGTGAGTTAGTTGAAGTTAGTTAGTTAGGTGGTGTAGTTAGTTAGTTAGGTGGTGTAGTTAGTTAGTTAGTTAGTTAGGTGGTGTAGTTAGTTAGTTAGGTGGTGCAGTTAGATAGTTAGTAGTTGTAGGTGGTGGATTGAGTTAGTTAGGTGGTGTAGTTAGTTGAGTTAGGTGGTGTAGTTAGTGTTAGTTAGTTAGGTGGTGTAGGTAGTTAGTTAGTTAGTAGTGTGAGTTAGTTAGTTAGTTAGGTGGTGTATTGTAGTGGTGCAGTTAGTTAGTTAGTTAGTTATTAGGTGGTGATAGTTAGTTAGTTAGAGGTGGTGTAGTTGAAGTTAGGTTAGGTGCAGTTGAGTTAGTTAGTTAGGTGGTGTAGTTAGTTAGTTAGTTGGTTAGGTGGTAGTGTAGGGGTTAGTTAGTTAGTTAGGTTAGGTGGTGTAGTTATTAGGTGGTGTAGTTAGTTAGTTAGTTAGTTAGTTAGGTGGTGTAGTTAGTTAGTTAGGTGGTGTGAAGTTAGTTAGTTAGTTAGTTAGGTGGTGTAGGTGGTTGAGTTGAGTTAGGTGGTGTAGTTAGTTAGTTAGTTAGTTAGTTAGTTAGTTAGGTGGTGTAGTTAGTTAGGTGGTGTAGTTAGTTAGTTA
>NW_026289356.1:0-10285 GCF_023373465.1 Oncorhynchus keta
TAAGGAGGAGAGGAGAGAGAATGGTTATTTCAAAAATAATATATATATTTCACCTTTATTTAACCAGGCAGGCCAGTTGAGAACAAGTTCTCATTTACATCTGCGACCCTGACCAAAGCAGTGCTGCGAAAACAACAACAACAACAACAACAATGGGATAAACAAAAGTACAGTCAATAACACAATAGAAAAATCTATGTACAGTGAGTGCAAATGTAGTAAGATTAGGGAGGTAAAGGCAATAAATAGCTCACAGAGGTGAAATAATTACAATTTAACAATTAAACACTGGAGTGAATAGATGTGCAGATGATGATGTGCAAGTAGAGATACTGGGGTGCAAAGGGTAAAATAAATAACAATATGGGGATGAGGTATTTGGGTGGGCTGTTTACAGATGGGCTATGAACAGGTAGAGTGAGAGACTAGTTAGGTGGTGGTTTGGTAAGCTGCTCTAATTAGACTAGTTGGTATATTATCTGGTTAGGTGGTGTTGGTATATTAGACTAGTTAGGTGGTGGTGGGTTGGTATATTAGACTAGTTAGGTGGTGGTGGGTTGGTATATTAGACTAGTTAGGTGGTGGGGTTGGTATATTAGACTAGTTAGGTGGTGGTGGGTTGGTATATTAGACTAGTTAGGTGGTGGTGGGTTGGTATATTAGACTAGTTAGGTGGTGGTGGGTTGGTATATTAGACTAGTTAGGTGGTGGTGGGTTGGTATATTAGACTAGTTAGGTGGTGGTGGGTTGGTATATTAGACTAGTTAGGTGGTGGTGGGTTGGTATATTAGACTAGTTAGGTGGTGGTGGGTTGGTATATTAGACTAGTTAGGTGGTGGTGGGTTGGTATATTAGACTAGTTAGGTGGTGGTGGGTTGGTATATTAGACTAGTTAGGTGGTGGTGGGTTGGTATATTAGACTAGTTAGGTGGTGGTGGGTTGGTATATTAGACTAGTTAGGTGGTGGTGGGTTGGTATATTAGACTAGTTAGGTGGTGGTGGTTTGGTATATTAGACTAGTTAGGTGGTGGTGGGTTGGTATATTAGACTAGTTAGGTGGTGGTGGGTTGGTATATTAGACTAGTTAGGTGGTGGTGGGTTGGTATATTAGACTAGTTAGGTGGTGGTGGGTTGGTATATTAGACTAGTTAGGTGGTGGTGGGTTGGTATATTAGACTATATATATTAGACTAGTTAGGTGGTGGTGGGTTGGTATATTAGACTAGTTAGTATATTAGACTAGTTGGTGGTGGGGTTGGTATATTAGACTAGTTAGGTGGTGGTGGGTTGGTATATTAGACTAGTTAGGTGGTGGTGGGTTGGTATATTAGACTAGTTAGGTGGTGGTGGGTTGGTATATTAGACTAGTTAGGTGGTGGTGGGTTGGTATATTAGACTAGTTAGGTGGTGGTGGGTTGGTATATTAGACTAGTTAGGTGGTGGTGGGTTGGTATATTAGACTAGTTATATTAGACTAGTTAGGTGGTGGTGGGTTGGTATATTAGACTAGTTAGGTGGTGGTGGGTTGGTATATTAGACTAGTTAGGTGGTGGTGGGTTGGTATATTAGACTAGTTAGGTGGTGGTGGGTTGGTATATTAGACTAGTTAGGTGGTGGTGGGTTGGTATATTAGACTAGTTAGGTGGTGGTGGGTTGGTATATTAGACTAGTTAGGTGGTGGTGGGTTGGTATATTAGACTAGTTAGGTGGTGGTGGGTTGGTATATTAGACTAGTTAGGTGGTGGTGGGTTGGTATATTAGACTAGTTAGGGTGGTGGGTTGGTATATTAGACTAGTTAGGTGGTGGTGGGTTGGTATATTAGACTAGTTAGGTGGTGGTGGGTTGGTATATTAGACTAGTTAGTGGTGGTGGTGGGTTGGTATATTAGACTAGTTAGGTGGTGGTGGGTTGGTATATTAGACTAGTTAGGTGGTGGTGGGTTGGTATATTAGACTAGTTAGGTGGTGGTGGGTTGGTATATTAGACTAGTTAGGTGGTGGTGGGTTGGTATATTAGACTAGTTAGGTGGTGGTGGGTTGGTATATTAGACTAGTTAGGTGGTGGTTTGGTATATTAGACTAGTTAGGTGGTGGGTTGGTATATTAGACTAGTTAGGTGGTGGTGGGTTGGTATATTAGACTAGTTAGGTGGTGGTGGGTTGGTATATTAGACTAGTTAGGTGGTGGTGGGTTGGTATATTAGACTAGTTAGGTGGTGGTGGGTTGGTATATTAGACTAGTTAGGTGGTGGGTTGGTATATTAGACTAGTTAGGTGGTGGTGGGTTGGTATATTAGACTAGTTAGGTGGTGGTGGGTTGGTATATTAGACCAGTTAGGTGGTGGTGGGTTGGTATATTAGACTAGTTAGGTGGTGGTGGGTTGGTATATTAGACTAGTTAGGTGGTGGTGGGTTGGTATATTAGACTAGTTAGGTGGTGGTGGGTTGGTATATTAGACTAGTTAGGTGGTGGTGGGTTGGTATATTAGACTAGTTAGGTGGTGGTGGGTTGGTATATTAGACTAGTTAGGTGGTGGTGGGTTGGTATATTAGACTAGTTAGGTGGTGGTGGGTTGGTATATTAGACTAGTTAGGTGGTGGTGGGTTGGTATATTAGACTAGTAAGGGTGGTGGGTTGGTATATTAGACTAGTTAGGTGGTGGTGGGTTGGTATATTAGACTAGTTAGGTGGTGGTGGGTTGGTATATTAGACTAGTTAGGTGGTGGTGGGTTGGTATATTAGACTAGTTAGGTGGTGGTGGGTTGGTATATTAGACTAGTTAGGTGGTGGTGGGTTGGTATATTAGACTAGTTAGGTGGTGGTTTGGTATAGACTAGTTAGGTGGTGGTGGGTTGGTATATTAGACTAGTTAGGTGGTGGTGGGTTGGTATATTAGACTAGTTAGGTGGTGGTGGGTTGGTATATTAGACTAGTTAGGTGGTGGTGGGTTGGTATATTAGACTAGTTAGGTGGTGGTGGGTTGGTATATTAGACTAGTTAGGTGGTGGTGGGTTGGTATATTAGACTAGTTAGGTGGTGGTGGGTTGGTATATTAGACTAGTTAGGTGGTGGTGGGTTGGTATATTAGACTAGTTAGGTGGTGGTGGGTTGGTATATTAGACTAGTTAGGTGGTGGTGGGTTGGTATATTAGACTAGTTAGGTGGTGGTGGGTTGGTATATTAGGTGGTGGGGTTGGACTAGTTAGGTGGTGGTGGGTTGGTATATTAGACTAGTTAGGTGGTGGTTTGGTATATTAGACTAGTTAGGTGGTGGTGGGTTGGTATATTAGACTAGTTAGGTGGTGGTGGGTTGGTATATTAGACTAGTTAGGTGGTGGTGGGTTGGTATATTAGACTAGTTAGGTGGTGGTGGGTTGGTATATTAGACTAGTTAGGTGGTGGTGGGTTGGTATATTAGACTAGTTAGGTGGTGGTGGGTTGGTATATTAGACTAGTTAGGTGGTGGTGGGTTGGTATATTAGACTAGTTAGGTGGTGGTGGGTTGGTATATTAGACTAGTTAGGTGGTGGTGGGTTGGTATATTAGACTAGTTAGGTGGTGGTGGGTTGGTATATTAGACTAGTTAGGTGGTGGTGGGTTGGTATATTAGACTAGTTAGGTGGTGGTGGGTTGGTATATTAGACTAGTTAGGTGGTGGTGGGTTGGTATATTAGACTAGTTAGGTGGTGGTGGGTTGGTATATTAGACTAGTTAGGTGGTGGTGGGTTGGTATATTAGACTAGTTAGGTGGTGGTGGGTTGGTATATTAGACTAGTTAGGTGGTGGTGGGTTGGTATATTAGACTAGTATATTAGGTGGTGGTGGGTTGGTATATTAGACTAGTTAGGTGGTGGTGGGTTGGTATATTAGACTAGTTAGGTGGTGGTGTTGGTATATTAGACTGGTATATTAGACTAGTTAGGTGGTGGTGGGTTGGTATATTAGACTAGTTAGGTGGTGGTGGGTTGGTATATTAGACTAGTTAGGTGGTGGTGGGTTGGTATATTAGACTAGTTAGGTGGTGGTGGGTTGGTATATTAGACTAGTTAGGTGGTGGTGGGTTGGTATATTAGACTAGTAGGTGGTGGTGGGTTGGTATATTAGACTAGTTAGGTGGTGGTGGGTTGGTATATTAGACTAGTTAGGTGGTGGTGGGTTGGTATATTAGACTAGTTAGGTGGTGGTGGGTTGGTATATTAGACTAGTTAGGTGGTGGTGGGTTGGTATATTAGACTAGTTAGGTGGTGGTGGGTTGGTATATTAGACTAGTTAGGTGGTGGTGGGTTGGTATATTAGACTAGTAGGTGGTGGGTTGGTATATTAGACTAGTTAGGTGGTGGTGGGTTGGTATATTAGACTAGTTAGGTGGTGGGTGGGTTGGTATATTAGACTAGTTAGGTGGTGGTGGGTTGGTATATTAGACTAGTAAGGTGGTGGTGGGTTGGTATATTAGACTAGTTAGGTGGTGGTGGGTTGGTATATTAGACTAGTTAGGTGGTGGTGGGTTGGTATATTAGACTAGTTAGGTGGTGGTGGGTTGGTATATTAGACTAGTTAGGTGGTGGTGGGTTGGTATATTAGACTAGTTAGGTGGTGGTGGGTTGGTATATTAGACTAGTTAGGTGGTGGTGGGTTGGTATATTAGACTAGTTAGGTGGTGGTGGGTTGGTATATTAGACTAGTTAGGTGGTGGTGGGTTGGTATATTAGACTAGTTAGGTGGTGGTGGGTTGGTATATTAGACTAGTTAGGTGGTGGTTGGTATATTAGACTAGTTAGGTGGTGGTGGGTTGGTATATTAGACTAGTTAGGTGGTGGTGGGTTGGTATATTAGACTAGTTAGGTGGTGGTGGGTTGGTATATTAGACTAGTTAGGTGGTGGTGGGTTGGTATATTAGACTAGTTAGGTGGTGGTGGGTTGGTATATTAGACTAGTTAGGTGGTGGTGGTTGGTATATTAGACTAGTTAGGTGGTGGTGGGTTGGTATATTAGACTAGTTAGGTGGTGGTGGGTTGGTATATTAGACTAGTTAGGTGGTGGTGGGTTGGTATATTAGACTAGTTAGGTGGTGGTGGGTTTGGTATATTAGACTAGTTAGGTGGTGGTGGTTGGTATATTAGACTAGTAGGTGGGTGGGTTGGTATATTAGACTAGTTAGGTGGTGGTGGGTTGGTATATTGACTAGTAGGTGGTGGTGGGTTGGTATATTAGACTAGTTAGGTGGTGGTGGGTTGGTATATTAGACTAGTTAGGTGGTGGTGGGTTGGTATATTAGACTAGTTAGGTGGTGGTGGGTTGGTATATTACTAGTTAGGTGGTGGTGGGTTGGTATATTAGTTAGGTGGTGGTGGGTTGGTATATTAGACTAGTTAGGTGGTGGTGGGTTGGTATATTAGACTAGTTAGGTGGTGGTGGGTTGGTATATTAGACTAGTTAGGTGGTGGTGGGTTGGTATATTAGACTAGTTAGGTGGTGGTGGGTTGGTATTAGGTGGTGGTGGGTTGGTATATTAGACTAGTTAGGTGGTGGTGGGTTGGTATATTAGACTAGTTAGGTGGTGGTGGGTTGGTATATTAGACTAGTTAGGTGGTGGTGGGTTTGGTATATTAGACTAGTAAGGTGGTGGTGGGTTGGTATATTAGACTAGTTAGGTGGTGGTGGGTTGGTATATTAGACTAGTTAGGTGGGTGGTGGGTTGGTATATTAGACTAGTTAGGTGTATATTAGTAAGGTGGTGGTTGGTATATTAGACTAGTTAGGTGGTGGTGGGTTGGTATATTAGACTAGTTAGGTGGTGGTGGGTTGGTATATTAGACTAGTTAGGTGGTGGTGGGTTGGTATATTAGACTAGTTAGGTGGTGGTGGGTTGGTATATTAGACTAGTTAGGTGGTGGTGGGTTGGTATATTAGACTAGTTAGGTGGTGGTGGGTTGGTATATTAGACTAGTTAGGTGGTGGTGGGTTGGTATATTAGACTAGTTAGGTGGTGGTGGGTTGGTATATTAGACTAGTTAGGTGGTGGTGGGTTGGTATATTAGACTAGTTAGGTGGTGGTGGGTTGGTATATTAGACTAGTTAGGTGGTGGTGGGTTGGTATATAGACTAGTTAGGTGGTGGTGGGTTGGTATATTATTAGACTAGTTAGGTGGTGGTGGGTTGGTATATTAGACTAGTTAGGTGACTAGTGGTGGTGGTTGGTATATTAGACTAGTTAGGTGGTGGTGGGTTGGTATATTAGACTAGTTAGGTGGTGGTGGGTTGGTATATTAGACTAGTTAGGTGGTGGTGGGTTGGTATATTAGACTAGTTAGGTGGTGGTGGGTTGGTATATTAGACTAGTTAGGTGGTGGTGGGTTGGTATATTAGACTAGTAAGGTGGTGGTGGGTTGGTATATTAGACTAGTAGGTGGTGGTGGGTTGGTATATTAGACTAGTTAGGTGGTGGTGGGTTGGTATATTAGACTAGTTAGGTGGTGGTGGGTTGGTATATTAGACTAGTTAGGTGGTGGTGGGTTGGTATATTAGACTAGTTAGGTGGTGGTGGGTTGGTATATTAGACTAGTTAGGTGGTGGGTTGGTATATTAGACTAGTTAGGTGGTGGTGGGTTGGTATATTAGACTAGTTAGGTGGTGGTGGGTTGGTATATTAGACTAGTTAGGTGGTGGTGGGTAGGTGGTGGGTTGGTATATTAGACTAGTTAGGTGGTGGTGGGTTGGTATATTAGACTAGTTAGGTGGTGGTGGGTTGGTATATTAGACTAGTTAGGTGGTGGTGGGTTGGTATATTAGACTAGTTAGGTGGTGGTGGGTTGGTATATTAGACTAGTTAGGTGGTGGTGGGTTGGTATATTAGACTAGTTAGGTGGTGGTGGGTTGGTATATTAGACTAGTTAGGTGGTGGTGGGTTGGTATATTAGACTAGTTAGGTGGTGGTGGGTTGGTATATTAGACTAGTTAGGTGGTGGTGGGTTGGTATATTAGACTAGTTAGGTGGTGGTGGGTTGGTATATTAGACTAGTTAGGTGGTGGTGGGTTGGTATATTAGACTAGTTAGGTGGTGGTGGGTTGGTATATTAGACTAGTTGGTGGTGGGTTGGTATATTAGACTAGTTAGGTGGTGGGGTTGGTATATTAGACTAGTTGGTGGTGGGTTGGTATATTAGACTAGTTAAGGTGGTGGTGGGTTGGTATATTAGACTAGTTAGGTGGTGGTGGGTTGGTATATTAGACTAGTTAGGTGGTGGTGGGTTGGTATATTAGACTAGTTAGGTGGTGGTGGGTTGGTATATTAGACTAGTTAGGTGGTGGTGGGTTGGTATATTAGACTAGTAAGGTGGTAGGTGGTGGTTGGTATATTAGACTAGTTAGGTGGTGGTGGGTTGGTATATTAGACTAGTTAGGTGGTGGTGGGTTGGTATATTAGACTAGTTAGGTGGTGGTGGGTTGGTATATTAGACTAGTTAGGTGGTGGTGGGTTGGTATATTAGACTAGTTAGGTGGTGGTGGGTTGGTATATTAGACTAGTTAGGTGGTGGTGGGTTGGTATATTAGACTAGTTAGGTGGTGGTGGGTTGGTATATTAGACTAGTTAGGTGGTGGTGGGTTGGTATATTAGACTAGTTAGGTTGGTATATTAGACTAGTTAGGTGGTGGTGGGTTGGTATATTAGACTAGTTAGGTGGTGGTGGGTTGGTATATTAGACTAGTTAGGTGGTGGTGGGTTGGTATATTAGACTGGTTGGGTGGTGGTGGGTTGGTATATTAGACTAGTTAGGTGGTGGTGGGCTGGTATATTAGACTAGTTAGGTGGTGGTGGGTTGGTATATTAGACTAGTTAGGTGGTGGTGGGTTGGTATATTAGACTAGTTAGGTGGTGGTGGGCTGGTATATTAGACTAGTTAGGTGGTGGTGGGTTGGTATATTAGACTAGTTAGGTGGTGGTGGGTTGGTATATTTAGACTAGTTAGGTGGTGGTGGGTTGGTATATTAGACTAGTTAGGTGGTGGTGGGCTGGTATATTAGACTAGTTAGGTGGTGGTGGGTTGGTATATTAGTGGTGGTGGTTATATAATAGACTAGTAAGGTGGTGGTGGGTTGGTATATTAGGACTAGTAAGGTGGGTGGTGGGCTGGTATATTAGACTAGTTAGGTGGTGGTGGGTTGGTATATTAGACTAGTTAGGTGGTGGTGGTGGGTTGGTATATTAGACTAGTTAGGTGGTGGTGGGTTGGTATATTAGACTAGTTAGGTGGTGGTGGGTGGTATATTAGACTAGTTAGGTGGTGTGGGCTGGTATATTAGACTATTAGGTGGTGGGTTGGTATATTAGACTAGTTAGGTGTGGTGGGTTGGTATATTAGACTAGTTAGTGGTGGTGGGCTGGTATATTAGACTAGTTAGGTGGTGGTGGGTTGGTATATTAGACTAGTTAGGTGGTGGTGGCTGGTATATTAGACTAGTAAGGTGGTGGTGGGTTGGTATATTAGACTAGTTAGGTGGGTGGTGGGTTGGTATATTAGACTAGTTAGGTGGTGGTGGGTTGGTATATTAGGACTAGTTAGGTGGTGGTGGGTTGGTATATTAGACTAGTTAGGTGGTGGTGGTGGGTTGGTATATTAGACTAGTAAGGTGGTGGTGGGTTAGTATATTAGACTAGTTAGGTGGTGGTGGGTTGGTATATTAGTTACTAGTTAGGTGGTGGTGGGTTGGTATATTAGACTAGTTAGGTGGTGGTGGGTTGGTATATTAGACTAGTTAGGTGGTGGTGGGTTGGTATATTAGACTAGCTAGGTGGTGGTGGGTTGGTATATTAGACTAGTAAGGTAGGTTGGTATATTAGACTAGTAAGGTAGAAAAATGGGTATATTAGACCAGTTAGGTGGTGGTGGGTTGGTATAATAGACTAAGTTAGGTGGTGGTGGGTTGGTATATTAGACTAGTTAGGTGGTGGTGGGTTGGTATATTAGACTGAAGTTAGGTGGTGGTGGGTTGTAAGCATTAGACCAGTTAGGTGGTGTAGGTTGGCATATTAGACTAGTTAGGGGTGGTGGTGGGCTGGTATATTAGACTAGTTAGGTGGTGGTGGGTTGGTATATTAGACTAGTTAGGTGGTGGTGGGTTGGTATATTAGACTAGTTAGGTGGTGGTGGGTTGGTATATTAGACTAGTTAGGTGGTGGTGGGTTGGTATATTAGACTAGTTAGGTGGTGGTGGGTTGGTATATTAGACTAGTTAGGTGGTGGTGGGTTGGTATATTAGACTAGTTAGGTGGTGGTGGGTTGGTATATTAGACTAGTTAGGTGGTGGTGGGTTGGTATATTAGACTAGTTAGGTGGTGGTGGGTTGGTATATTAGACTAGTTAGGTGGTGGTGGGTTGGTATATTAGACTAGTTAGGTGGTGGTGGGTTGGTATATTAGACTAGTTAGGTGGTGGTGGGTTGGTATATTAGACTAGTTAGGTGGTGGTGGGTTGGTATATTAGACTAGTTAGGTGGTGGTGGGTTGGTATATTAGACTAGTTAGGTGGTGGTGGGTTGGTATATTAGACTAGTTAGGTGGTGGTGGGTTGGTATATTAGACTAGTTAGGTGGTGGTGGGTTGGTATATTAGACTAGTTAGGTGGTGGTGGGTTGGTATATTAGACTAGTTAGGTGGTGGTGGGTTGGTATATTAGACTAGTTAGGTGGTGGTGGGTTGGTATATTAGACTAGTTAGGTGGTGGTGGGTTGGTATATTAGACTAGTTAGGTGGTGGTGGGTTGGTATATTAGACTAGTTAGGTGGTGGTGGGTTGGTATATTAGACTAGTTAGGTGGTGGTGGGTTGGTATATTAGACTAGTTAGGTGGTGGTGGGTTGGTATATTAGACTAGTTAGGTGGTGGTGGGTTGGTATATTAGACTAGTTAGGTGGTGGTGGGTTGGTATATTAGACTAGTTAGGTGGTGGTGGGTTGGTATATTAGACTAGTTAGGTGGTGGTGGGTTGGTATATTAGACTAGTTAGGTGGTGGTGGGTTGGTATATTAGACTAGTTAGGTGGTGGTGGGTTGGTATATTAGACTAGTTAGGTGGTGGTGGGTTGGTATATTAGACTAGTTAGGTGGTGGTGGGTTGGTATATTAGACTAGTTAGGTGGTGGTGGGTTGGTATATTAGACTAGTTAGGTGGTGGTGGGTTGGTATATTAGACTAGTTAGGTGGTGGTGGGTTGGTATATTAGACTAGTTAGGTGGTGGTGGGTTGGTATATTAGACTAGTTAGGTGGTGGTGGGTTGGTATATTAGACT
>NW_026289357.1:0-18812 GCF_023373465.1 Oncorhynchus keta
TATCATCATTATAAGTGATATATTCCCGTAAGTGCTTTGTGACATGCAACTACAATTGTCAAATGTCACTATTTTTTACATATTCTAATGCAGTGAAGTGGGCAGGGCAGTACGGACTTCTTCTCTTACATCTGCAAGCAGAGTCTGAACATCAGACAGGATGGCATTGTCTTCCTCAATCCGTGCAATGGCTACTGCTTAGGTTTCAGGAGTTTCAGGCTGCTTACCCCTCTCTCCCAAAATACATCATCCAGGAGGATCCTCTTGATGGGGCTATCTATATCGGCAGACTGTTATAAGGCAATTTCTTGCCTTGGAGAGACTCCTTCCCCTCCAGGAGACTGTCAAACATGATGACAATACCACCCCGACGTGTGTTGCTGGGCAGCTTCAATGTGGTGCTCTAATATAACTTGATGACCCTTCACATACCTAACCATTGCCTTGGCTTTCTTGTAGAGTGTATACATTGTTTTCAGTGCCATGATGAATCATGCAGATTCAATGCATGAGCAGCACAGCCAGTAGGTGTGATGTGAGGGTAGGACTCCTCTACTTTAGACCAAACTGCCTTCATGATCATAACATTGTCTGTCACCAGTGAAAATACCTTCTGTGGTCCAAGGTCATTGATGACTGCCTTCAGCTCATCTGCAATGTAGAGACCGGTGTGTCTGTTGTCCCTTGTGTCTGTGCTCTTGTAGAAAACTGGTTGAGGCGTGGAGATGATGTAGTTAATTATTCCTTGCCCACGAACATTCAACCAACCATCAGAGATGATTGCAATACAGTCTGCTTTCTCTATGATTTGCTTGACCTTCACTTGAACTCTGTTGAACTCTGATTCCAGCTAAAGAGTAGATAAAGCATGTGTTAGGGTTTCTCCTAGGGGTCATGATAGGGGCTGTACCAAATGTGTGATGTATTATAATAATTGATTATGCTTATGTTGTATTAATAGAAGGGGTGAGGTTATAAGACTCCTCCCTCCTTACATTTATAGGGTCCTTGACTACAGATAAACAATATATATACATTATGAGGTTTAAACTCTCTGTGCACCGAACCCGTTAGCGGGATGAAATTCGACAACATACGGTGATCACTACATAAATAGTCATATTAAACATTCATGAAAATACAAGTGTCTCACATGTTTCGAAAGCCTAGAATCTTGCTAATCCAACTGCACTGTCAGATTTAAAAAGGATTTACTGCTTAACCTCTTGCTTCTACCTGGCACGCAAGCGTCCCATCTAGAGCTCTGGAAATGCAAATGCGATACGCTAAATGCTAATAGTATTAGTTAAAACTCAAACGTTCATTAAAATACACATGCAGGGTATTGAATTAAAGCTACACTCGTTGTGAATCCAGGCAACAAGTCAGATTTTTAAAATGCTTTTCGGCGAAAGCATGAGAAGCTATTATCTGATAGCATGTAACACCACAAAAGACCCGCAGGGGACGTAAACAAAATAATTAGCATATTCGGCGCTACACAAACCGCACAATAAAATATAAAACATTCATTACCTTTGACCATCTTCTTTATTGCTCCTGAATGTACTTAACTACAGTTCCGGTTTGAGCTGGCCAGTCGCGTGCCTTCGCTCTGCAGGTTGTATAACTTTTTCATTACATTTCATTATAGTACAACGGTTGATTTGTCTAATCTTAGCAATTTTTCTTAGCTAGCTACATAGCTGCCCTGTATCAGAGATAATTGCATAATTATCGTATTTGCCGCCTCTAACGTAGCCTTCACTGCTATTCGCCCAGGAGCTAGCAAGCGCCAGCTAACGCACACAGATTAGCATCACTGTAGTGCTATTCACTCAACTGTACGACTTGATTAGTTCAGTGTTAGCTAGCTACATAGCTGTCTTTGTTTCAAGATAATTGTGTAGTTTAGTGTGTGTAGCCTTGGAGTGATTATGTTAATTCACTGAGGTTCGCTAGCCAGCTATTTGTCGTCCTTAACGTAGGAGACTCTGCTAGCTAGCCAACAGCTAACAGCTAACCAGCCAACGCCTACTGTTTCAATTCAATCACCGTCAGGTAGTATCACATTTTCATTTCATTACAGTACAACGGTTTGATTTGTTTGATCGTAGCAATAGCCACATAGCCGTCTTTGTTTCAAAGATAATTGTGTAGTCTAGAGCCGATTTCCTAGGTTAGCTAGCCAGCTATTGTCGTTCTTTAACGCAACGTAACGTAAACAACACTGCTAGCTAGCCAGCTAGCCCCAATAGCAGCACTGTAGAATTATTACACTCAACGGAACGACTTGATTAGTGTAGTGTCAACAACGCAGCTACTGCCAGCTAGCCTACTTTAGCAGTACTGTATCATTTTAATCATTTTTAGTCAATAAGATTCTTGCTACGTAAGCTTAACTTTCTGAACATTCGATGACGTAGTCCGCTTGTCATTCCAATTTCCCTTGCATTAGCGTTAGCCTTTCTGTAGCCTGTCAACTATGTGTCTGTCTATCCCTGTTCTCTCCTCTCTGCACAGATCATACAAACGCTCCACACCGCGTGGCCGCGACCACCCTAACCTGGTGGTCCCAGCGCTGCATGACCCACGTGGAGTTCCAGGTCTCCGGTAGCCTCTGGAACTGCCAATCTGCGGCCAACAAGGCAGAGTTCATCTCAGCCTATGCCTCCCTCAGTCCCCGACTTTCTGGCACTGACGGAAACATGGATCACCACAGATAACACTGCTACTCCTACTACTTTCCTGCCCTCAGTCCTTGTGAGCCAAGACACCAGAGAAACTGTCAGCGGGGGTGGGAGGCACTGTGGATCTCATCTCTCCCAAGTGGTCTTTCTCTTTCTCCCCTTACCCATCTGTCTATCGCCTCCTTTGAATTCCATGCTGTCACAGTTACTGTAGCCCTTTCAAGCTTAACATCCTTATCATTTATCGCCCTCCCAGGTTCCCTGGAGGTTCATTAATGAGCTTGATGCCTTGATAAGCTCCCTTTCCCTGAGGACGGCTCACTCTCACAGTTCTGGGCGACTTTAATCCCTCTCAATGCCTACTATTTCTATTCTCTCGCTTCCTCTTCACTTCTCTCTTTTGACCTCACTCCTCTACCTTTCCCTACTCACAAGGCAGGCAATAACAGCTTTGACCTCATCTTTACTAGATGCTGTTCTTTCCACTAACCTCATTGTAACTCCTCTCAAGCTCCCACCACTACCTTGTATCCCTTTTCCCTCTCGCTCTCATCCAACACTTCCCACTGTTTTTACCGGATGGTATGTACCAGTCCCTTATCCTTTTTTAATCTCTCCCCCGCTACTCCTTCTTCCATCTATCTTCTCTTCCCTCTGCTCAAACTTTCTCCAACCTATCTCCTGATTCTGCCTCCTCATTCCCTCCCCTCTCCTCCCTTTGCATCCTTTGACTCCTATGTCCCTATCCTCAGGCCGGCTCGGTCCTCCCCTCTCCCGCTCCGTGGCTCGACGACTCATTATGAGCTCACAGAACAGGGCTCCGGGCAGCCGGCGGAAATGGAGGAAAATCCCTCGCCTCCCTGCGGACCTGGCATCCTTTCACTCCCTCCTCTCTACATTTTCCTCCTCTGTCTCTGCTGCTAAAGCCACTTTCTACCATTCTAAATTCCAAGCATCGCCTCTAACCCTAGGAAGCTCTTTTTGCCACCTTCTCCTCCCTCCTGAATCCTCCCCCTCCCTCCTCCTCCTCTCTGCAGATGACTTCGTCAACCATTTTGAAAAGAAGGTCGATGACATCCGATCCTCGTTTGCTAAGTCAAACGACACCCTGGTTCTGCTCACACTCCCTACCCTATGCTCTGACCTCTTTCTCCCTCTCTCTCCAGATGAAATCTCGCGTCTTGTGACGGGCCCGGCCGCCCAACAACCTGCCCGCTGTGTTGACCCTATCCCCTCCTCTCTTCTCCAGACCATTTCGGAGACCTTCTCCCTTACCTCACCTCGCTCATCAACTCATCCCTGACCGCTCGCTGGCTCGTCCCTCCCGTCTTCAAGAGAGCGAGAGTTGCACCCCTTCTGAAAAAACCTACACTCGATCCCTCCGATGTCAACAACTACAGACCAGTATCCCTTCTCTTTTCTCTCCAAAACTCTTGAGCGTGCCGTCCTTGGCCAGCTCTACCGCTATCTCTCTCAGAATGACCTTCTTGATCCAAATCAGTCAGGTTTCAAGACTAGTCATTCAACTGGAGTGCTCTTCTCTGTATCACGGAGGCGCTCCGCACCAAGCTAAAGCTACTCTCTCTCCTCTGCTCTCATCCTTCTAGACCTATCGGCTGCCTTCGATACTGTGAACCATCAGATCCTCCCTCCACCCTCTCCGAGTTGGGCATCTCCGGCGGCCCACGCTTGGATTGCGTCCTACCTGACAGGTCGCTCCTACCAGGTGGCGTGGCGCAGAATCTGTCTCCTCACCACGCGCTCTCACCACTGGTGTCCCCCAGGGCTCTGTTCTAGGCCCTCTCTTATTCTCGCTATACACCAAGTCACTTGGCTCTGTCATAACCTCACATGGTCCCTCCTATCATTGCTATGCAGTGACACACAATTAATCTTCTCCTTTCCCCCTTCTGATGACCAGGTGGCGACCGCATCTCTGCATGTCTGGCAGACATATCAGTGTGGATGACGGATCACCACCTCAAGCTGAACCTCAGCAAGACGGAGCTCCTCTTCCTCCCGGGGAAGGACTGCCCGTTCCATGATCTCGCCATCACGGTTGACAACTCCATTGTGTCCTCCTCCCAGAGCGCTAAGAACCTTGGCGTGATCCTGGACAACACCCTGACGTTCTCAACTAACATCAAGGCGGTGTCCCGTTCCTGTAGGTTCATGCTCTACAACATCCGCAGAGTACGACCCTGCCTCACACAGGAAGCGGCGCAGGTCCTAATCCAGGCACTTGTCATCTCCGTCTTGATTACTGCAACTCGCTGTTGGCTGGGCTCCCTGCCTGTGCCATTAAACCCCTACAACTCATCCAGAACGCCGCAGCCCGTCTGGTGTTCAACCTTCCCAAGTTCTCTCACGTCACCCCGCTCCTCCGCTCTCTCCACTGGCTTCCAGTTGAAGCTCGCATCCGCTACAAGACCATGGTGCTCGCCTACGGAGCTGTGAGGGGAACGGCACCTCAGTACCTCCAGGCTCTGATCAGGCCCTACACCCAAACAAGGGCACTGCGTTCATCCACCTCTGGCCTGCTCGCCTCCCTACCACTGAGGAAGTACAGTTCCCGCTCAGCCCAGTCAAAACTGTTCGCTGCTCTGGCCCCCAATGGTGGAACAAACTCCTCACGACGCCAGGACAGCGGAGTCAATCACCACCTTCCGGAGACACCTGAAACCCCACCTCTTCAAGGAATACCTAGGATAGGGTAAGTAAGGGTAAGTAATCCTTCTCACCCCCTTCTCCCCCCCAACAAGATTTAGATGCAAGTGGCTGTTCCACTGGTTGTCATAAGGTGTATGCACTAATTTGTAAGTCGCTCTGGATAAGAGCGTCTGCTAAATGACTTAAATGTAATGTAAATGATAATCACTATTGGGTCTTTTTTCGATTAAATCGGTCCATATATAGCCTAGATATCGTTCTATGTAGACTGTGTGATAAATGAAAAAAATAGCGTTTCATAACGTAACGTCATTTTTTAAATTCAAAAAGTCGACGATAAACTTTCACAAAACACTTAGAAATACTTTTGTAATGCAACTTTAGGTATTAGTAAACGTTAATAAGCGATCAAATTAATCACGAGACAAAGTGTTTTCTATAGGGATCCATCTTGAAATGGGCTGTCTCTTGTTCGTTTGACCAAGAAACAAATCCTAGGCAAATGACAAGACTGTTGACATCGTGTGGAAGCTGTAGGTACTGCAACCTCAGCCATATTTATGTCTTTCGCCCATAACAATGGGTTGAAGCGCGGATGGATATATTTTTCCACTTTCAGTGATCAGATTTTCCTGCACTTTTCAATGAAACGCACGTTATGTTAAAGCCACAGCCGTGATTTAACCAGTTTTATAAACGCCTGAGTGTTTTCTATCCACACATACTAATCATATGCATATACTATATTCCTGGCATGAGTAGCAGGGCGCTGAAATGTTGCGCGATTTTTAACAGAATGTTCGAAAAAGTAGAGGGTAGACTGAAGAGGTTAAGAATATGATGCGATTATCTGAGGATAGAGCCCCATAAAAACATCTATTTCAACCAGCACAGGCGTAACAAAATCACAAACTACAATAAAATAAATTGTTTACCTTTGATAATCTTCCTCTGTTTACAATCCCAATGCTCATTGTTACACAATGAATGGTCTTTTGTTTGATGAAATCCATTTTTATAGCCTAACACAAAACATTTTGTGAACCACTTGTGTCGTGAATTCCGTCTTATTCCATTTTCGACGACACATTCGATGTAAATACACACACTAAATGTGACTTTTCCATTCATGTTTGGTTTCATTGCAATCAACTGGTTTGTTTGTAACAAAACCAAACCTGATGGGTCATTTCGCGGGACGTATTGACTGAAAGAAACCGATTTGAAGACAACAAGTAATGACATCATTGTGCACCAATGACATGACCGCTGTTTCGTTGATTGACTGTATTTTAACCCAATGACCACTGATCGTCTTGAAATCTAGCTGGGTAGATAGCTAAGGTAAACGGCAATATGTAATGTTTATGTGTTGAAGACCAACCCACGTAGTAAACTCCGGCTTAAAGAGGGTCATTCACCATTGAAGTTTCATAGAAGTTGCATTGAAGTTTCAAGGGGCAACGCATGTTACGCACAGCGTTGTTTTGGTAAAGGGCATCTTCAGCTGTTCATATATCAATCAGTATGGCGACTAAGTCAGGGAAAGCTAAATCTAAGTCTAGATATATATATATATATATATATATATATATATAAATATGTTTTTTCACATTTATTTAACCAGGTAGGCAAGTTGAGAACAAGTTCTCATTTACAATTGCGACCTGGCCAAGATAAAGCAAAGCAGTTCGACACATACAACGACACAGAGTTACACATGGAGTAAAACAAACATACAGTCAATAATACAGTATAAACAAGTCTATATACGATGTGAGCAAATGAGGTGAGATAAGGGAGGTAAAGGCAAAAAAAGGCCATGGTGGCAAAGTAAATACAATATAGCAAGTAAAATACTGGAATGGTAGATTTGCAATGGAAGAATGTGCAAAGTAGAAATAAAAATAATGGGGTATAATAATATAATAATAATAAGGAGCAAAATAAATAAATAAACTAAATAAAGTAGGGAAAGAGGTAGTTGTTTGGGCTAAATTATAGGTGGGTTATGTACAGGTGCTATATCTGTGAGCTGCTCTGACAGTTGGTGCTTAAAGCTAGTGAGGGAGATAAGTGTTTCCAGTTTCAGAGATTTTTGTAGTTGGTTCCAGTCATTGGCAGCAGAGAACTGGAAGGAGAGGCGGCCAAAGAAATTATTGGTTTTGGGGGTGACTAGAGAGATATACCTGCTGGAGCGTGTGCTACAGGTGGGAGATACTATGGTGACCAGCGAGCTGAGATAAGGGGGACTTTACCTAGCAGGGTCTTGTAGATGACATGGAGCCAGTGGGTTTGGCGACGAGTATGAAGCGAGGGCCAGCCAACGAGAGTGTACAGGTCGCAATGGTGGGTAGTATATGGGGCTTTGGTGACGAAACGGATTGCACTGTGATAGACTGCATCCAATTTGTTGAGTAGGGTATTGGAGGCTATTTTGTAAATGACATCGCCAAAGTCGAGGATTGGTAGGATGGTCAGTTTTACAAGGGTATGTTTGGCAGCATGAGTGAAGGATGCTTTGTTGCGAAATAGGAAGCCAATTCTAGATTTAACTTTGGATTGAGATGTTTGATATGGGTCTGGAAGGAGAGTTTACAGTCTTACCAGACACCTAAGTATTTGTAGTTGTCCACGTATGCTAAGTCAGAGCCGTCCAGAGTAGTGATGTTGGACAGGCGGGCAGGTGCAGGTAGCGATGGGTTGAAGAGCTTGCAGTTAGTTTTACTTGTATTTAAGAGCAATTGGAGGCCACGAAAGGAGAGTTGTATGGCATTGAAGCTTACCTGGAGGGTTGTTAACACAGTGTCCAAAGAAGGGCCAGAAGTATACAGAATGGTGTCGTCTGCGTAGAGGTGGATCAGAGCCTCACCAGCAGCAAGAGCGACCTCATTGATGTATACAGAGAAGAGAGTCGGTCCAAGAATTGAACCCTGTGGCACCCCCATAGAGATTGCCAGAGGTCCGGACAGCAGACCCTCCGATTTGACACACTGAACTCTATCAGAGAAGTAGTTGGTGAACCAGGCGAGGCAATCATTTGAGAAACCAAGGCTGTCGAGTCTGCCGATGAGGATGTGGTGATTGACAGATTGACAGAGTCGAAAGCCTTGGCCAGATCAATGAATACGGCTGCACAGTAATGTTTCTTATTGATGGCGGTTAAGATATCGTTTAGGACCTTGAGCGTGGCTGAGGTGCACCCATGACCAGCTCTGAAACCAGATTGCATAGCAGAGAAGGTATGGTGAGATTCGAAATAGTCGGTATTCTGTTTGTTTACTTGGCTTTTGAAGACCGTAGAAAGGCATGGTAGGATAGCTATAGGTCTGTAGCAGTTTGGGTCAAGAGTGTCCCCCTTTGAAGAGGGGGATGACCGCAGCTGCTTTCCAATCTTTGGGAATCTCAGACGACACGAAAGAGAGGTTGAACAGGCTAGTAATAGGGGTGGGAACAATTTTGACAGATAATTTTAGAAAGAAAGGGTCCAGATTGTCTAGCCTGGCTGATTTGTAAGGGTCCAGATTTTGCAGCTCTTTCAGAACATCAGCTGAACGGATTTGGGAGAAGGAGAAATGGGGAAGGCTTGGGCGAGTTGCTGTGGGGGGTGCAGTGCTGTTGACCGGGGTAGAAGTAGCCAGGTGGAAAGCATGGCCAGCCGTAGAAAAATGCTTATTGAAATTCTCAATTATGGTGGATTTATCAGTGGTGACAGTGTTTCCTATCTTCAGTGCCGTGGGCAGCTGGGAGGAGGTGTTGTTATTCTCCATGGACTTTACAGTGTCCCAGAACTTTTTTGAGTTAGTGTTGCAGGAAGCAAATTTCTGCTTGAAAAAGCTAGCCTTGGCTTTTCTAACTGCCTGTGTATAATGGTTTCTAGCTTCCCTGAACAGCTGGATATCACGGGGGCTGTTCGATGCTAATGCAGAACGCCATAGGATGTTTTTGTGTTGGTTAAGGGCAGTCAGGTCTGGGGAGAACCAAGGGCTATATCTGTTCCTGGTTCTACATTTCTTGAATGGGGCATGTTTATTTAAGATGGTTAGGAAGGCATTTAAAAAATATCCAGGCATCCTCTACTGACGGGATGAGATCAATATCCTTCCAGGATACCACGGCCAGGTCGATTAGAAAGACCTGCTCACTGAAGTGTTTCAGGGAGCGTTTGACAGTGATGAGTGGAGGTCTTTTGACCGCTGACCCATTACGGATGCAGGCAATGAGGCAGTGATCGCTGAGATCTTGGTTGAAGACAGCAGAGGTGTAATTAGAGGGCAAGTTGGTTAGGAGGATATCTATGAGGGTGCCCGTGTTTAAGGCTTTGGGGAGGTACCTGGTAGGTTCATTGATAATTTGTGTGAGATTGAGAGCATCAAGTTTAGATTGTAGAATGGCTGGGGTGTTAAGCATGTTCCAGTTTAGGTCGCCTAGCAGCACGAGCTCTGAAGATAGATGGGGGCAATCAGTTCACATATGGTGTCCAGAGCACAGCTGGGGGCAGAGGGTGGTCTATAGCAAGCGGCAACGGTGAGAGACTTGTTTTTAGATAGGTGGATTTTTAAAAGTAGAAGTTCAAATTGTTTGGGTACAGACCTGGATAGTAGGACAGAACTCTGCAGGCTATCTTTGCAGTAGATTGCAACACCGCCCCCTTTGGCAGTTCTATCTTGTCTGAAAATGTTGTAGTTTGGGATTAAAATGTCAGAATTTTTGGTGGTCTTCCTAAACCAGGATTCAGACACAGCTATAACATCCGGGTTGGCAGAGTGTGCTAAAGCAGTGAATAGAACAAACTTAGGGAGGAGGCTTCTAATGTTAACATGCATGAAACCAAGCCTATTACGGTTACAGAAGTCGTCAAAAGAGAGCGCCTGGGGAATAGGAGTGGAGCTAGGCACTGCAGGGGCCTGGATTCACCTCTACATCGCCAGAGGAACAGAGGAGGAGTAAAATAAGGGTACGGCTAAAAGCAATAAGAATTGGTCGTCTAGAACGTCTGGAACAGAGAGTAAAAGGAGGTTTCTGGGGGCGATAAAATAGCATCAAGGTATAATGTACAGACAAAGGTATGGTAGGATGTGAATACAGTGGAGGTAAACCTAGGTATTGAGTGATGAAGAGAGAGATATTGTCTCTAGAAACATCATTGAAACCAGGAGATGTCATTGCATGTGTGGGTGGTGGAACTAATAGGTTGGATAAGGTATAGTGAGCAGGACTAGAGGCTCTACAGTGAAATAATCCAATAAACACTAACCAGAACAGCAATGGACAAGGCATACTGACATTAAGAAAAGGCATGCTTAGTCGAGTGATCAAAAGGGTCCAGTGAGTAGAGAGGTTTGTTGGGGGTCACGGCGATTTAGACAGCGAGCCAGGCCATCGGTAGCAAGCTAGCATAGGATGGAGGTCTGTTATTAGCCACCTCTTGCGTTCCGTCAGTAGATTAGTGGGGTTCCGTGTGGTAGTGGGGATTAATCCAAATCACACAACAACAACAAAAACAATAGATATAGTTATAGAGGCCCAAGAAGAAAAAAGAAAAACAATAATAATACAAATAAATAAATAAATTGTCCGATTGTCTATTCAGATAGCAGCCGATAAGACAGCTAACGGTTAGTGGGCCGCAGATGGGCGTTCAGTTAACGCCGCGAAGGAGGAGCCAGCCGGATAACTCCTTCGGGGTAGATAACGCCGGCAGTCCAGTTGTAAAGGCCCTGTGGGGGTCCGCGTAGGCAGTAAAACGGGTCCGGATAGGTGATTGTAGCCCAGGAGTGATTGATGGAACTCTTCAGCTGGCTTGCTCCGTAATAATTTATGTTTGCCCGAATCGACGAAAGCCGATAGTCACACGGATAGCAGCTAGCTAGCTGTGAGATCCAGGTATGAATGTCCAGAGTTAGCGGTTGAAATCCAGGGACATGGAGAGAAAAATTGGTCTGGTATGTTCCGTTCCGAGCCGCGCTGCGCCGTACAAAACTGGCAATAGATTTTCGAGCAAAAGGATAGCTGATGTCCACAAACCGTGGTTAGCTGAATACTAAAGATTAGCCAGTAAAGAAGCTAACTAGCTTCTTATTAGCTTCTGATTAGCTTCTGGATTAGCTTCTGGCTAGCTCCTGGCTAGCTTCTGGCTAGTTTCTGGCTAGCTTCTTGGAGGATTACAGATTTGAGGTAAATAATACTTTTTTTTATAAATATAAATTGGTGAGGCGGGTTGCAGGAGAGTGTTTTGAGGATGAGTTTAAGGAAAATAAAAAAATATATAGAAAAAGGTATGTGAAAAAAGTTGTAAATATATATATATACGGGACACAACATGCCATGTTGGAATCTAACTCATATACAGATGTACACACAATTTTAGAAGAAATTGATCGGGAAAGTGAGACAGAGATTGTTGGAGGACGATTAATTTAGCGATTCCCAAATGGAGGAATATTTTTATGAACGGAGAGGACATCATTTTGGACTGGTAAGTTCTTCTCATGCTAATGCCGTTGTTTGAAATTGATAATATTAAATATTATTTGTGATTTTTTTTTTTTCAAATTTAGTAGCAATATATAAAAATGTAATCCAATGAATTGTGAGATGCGTGTGTCTGCCGCCCCACCCCACCCCCACATGAAATAGCCTAATTGAGGCTGTTGAGGGGAGGGCAGGCCCACAACAATGGCCGAAGTGAAATGGAGACAGTAGATACAGCTGGTCTGTTGTAATATAATAAAGAGTAGATCTAGCTGGTCTGTCATAATATAATAGAGACAGTAGATCTAGCTGAAATGTCATAATATAAAATGGACAGTAGATCTAGCTGATCTGTCATAATATAAATGAGACAGTAGATCTAGCAGGTCTATAATAATATATTCAACCTTATGTTCCCTGTACTCTATATATATATCTGTTTATTATACCTGTTGATATAGGGCTCATATGTGAAACTATTCTAACTGAACATTTTCTTTCACAGTGACACTGACTCCGAATGGGAACCCCCAGTGCCAAGGTGTCCATCCCCCACTGAAGCTGGTTCATCCAGCTCCTGCCACAAGTGGTGTTCATCTGCACAAATGTATTTCTGCAGGCATGGATGTGCCTCAGGGCCAAAAGGGCACAGCATGGAGGCGTCGCTGTGTTCTTTGCAAAATGATGTCCCCATCACCTGCACCACATGCTTGGTGACCCTCTGCTTTACTTCAGAAAGAGACTGCTATGGCACCTGGCATCAGCAGCACAATATTGTGTAGAGGACTGAGGGTCTTCCAAATATTGAAAGTGTTATTTTGTAAATGTATATATTTTTTTCTTCATGTTTTTCTCCATGTTTTGGGGGGTGTTAGAATACCATTTTGGTATTTTGTATATAGTTACTCCATTCAAAATGTATAACTTCACCAATTTGGCCACTTGGGTACATTTGGGCTACTTGGGCTAATTTGGGCTACTCCCCTCCAAGTCTCCGACCACTACCTTGTATCCTTTTCCCTCTCGCTCTCATCCAACACTTCCCACACTGCCCCTACTCGGATGGTATCGCGCCGTCCCAACCTTCGCTCTCTCTCCCCCGCTACTCTCTCCTCTTCCATCCTATCATCTCTTCCCTCTGCTCAAACTTTCTCCAACCTATCTCCTGATTCTGCCTCCTCAACCCTCCTCTCCTCCCTTTCTGCATCCTTTGACTCTCTATGTCCCCTATCCTCCAGGCCGGCTCGGTCCTCCCCTCCCGCTCCGTGGCTCGACGACTCATTGAGAGCTCACAGAACAGGGCTCCGGGCAGCCGAGCGGAAATGGAGGAAAACTTCGCCTCCTGCGGACCTGGCATCCTTTCACTCCCTCCTCTCTACATTTTCCTCCTCTGTCTCTGCTGCTAAAGCCACTTTCTACCATTCTAAATTCCAAGCATCTGCCTCTAACCCTAGGAAGCTCTTTGCCACCTTCTCCTCCCTTCTGAATCCTCCCCCCTCCTCCCTCTCTGCAGATGACTTCGTCAACCATTTTGAAAAGAAGGTCGACGACATCCGATCCTCGTTTGCTAAGTCAAACGACACTGCTGGTTCTGCTCACACTGCCCTACCCTATGCTCTGACCTCTTTCTCCCTCTCTCTCCAGATGAAATCTCGCGTCTTGTGACGGCCGGCCGCCCAACAACCTGCCCGCTTGACCCTATCCCCTCCTCTCTTCTCCAGACCATTTCGGAGACCTTCTCCCTTACCTCACCTCGCTCATCAACTCATCCCTGACCGCTGGCTACGTCCCTCCCGTCTTCAAGAGAGCGAGAGTTGCACCCCTTCTGAAAAAACCTACACTCGATCCCTCCGATGTCAACAACTACAGACCAGTATCCCTTCTCTCTTTTCTCTCCAAAACTCTTGAGCGTGCCGTCCTTGGCCAGCTCTACCGCTATCTCTCTCAGAATGACCTTCTTGATCCAAATCAGTCAGGTTTCAAGACTAGTCATTCAACTGAGACTGCTCTTCTCTGTATCACGGAGGCGCTCCGCACTGCTAAAGCTAACTCTCTCTCCTCTGCTCTCATCCTTCTAGACCTATCGGCTGCCTTCGATACTGTGAACCATCAGATCCTCCTCTCCACCCTCTCCGAGTTGGGCATCTCCGGCGCGGCCCACGCTTAGTTGCGTCCTACCTGACAGGTCGCTCCTACCAGGTGGCGTGGCGAGAATCTGTCTCCCTCACCACGCGCTCTCACCACTGGTGTCCCCCAGGGCTCTGTTCTAGGCCCTCTCTTATTCTCGCTATACACCAAGTCACTTGGCTCTGTCATAACCTCACATGGTCTCTCCTATCATTGCTATGCAGACGACACACAATTAATCTTCTCCTTTCCCCCTTCTGATGACCAGGTGGCGAATCGCATCTCTGCATGTCTGGCAGACATATCAGTGTGGATGACGGATCACCACCTCAAGCTGAACCTCAGCAAGACGGAGCTCCTCTTCCTCCCGGGGAAGGATTGCCCGTTCCATGATCTCACCGCCATCACGGTTGACAACTCCATGTGTCCTCCTCCCAGAGCGCTAAGAACCTTGGCGTGATCCTGGACAACACCCTGTCGTTCTCAACTAACATCAAGGCGGTGTCCCGTTCCTGTAGGTTCATGCTCTACAACATCCGCAGAGTACGACCCTGCCTCACACAGGAAGCGGCGCAGGTCCTAATCCAGGCACTTGTCATCTCCCGTCTTGATTACTGAAACTCGCTGTTGGCTGGGCTCCCTGCCTGTGCCATTAAACCCCTACAACTCATCCAGAACGCCGCAGCCCGTCTGGTGTTCAGCCTTCCCAAGTTCTCTCACGTCACCCCGCTCCTCCGCTCTCTCCACTGGCTTCCAGTTGAAGCTCGCATCCGCTACAAGACCATGGTGCTTGCCTACGGAGCTGTGAGGGGAACGGCACCTCAGTACCTCCAGGCTCTGATCAGGCCCTACACCCAAACAAGGGCACTGCGTTCATCCACTTCTGGCCTGCTCGCCTCCCTACCACTGAGGAAGTACAGTTCCCGCTCAGCCCAGTCAAAACTGTTCGCTGCTCTGGCCCCCAATGGTGGAACAAACTCCTCACGACGCCAGGACAGCGGAGTCAATCACCACCTTCCGGAGACACCTGAAACCCCACCTCTTCAAGGAATACCTAGGATAGGGTAAGTAATCCTTCTCACCCCCTAAAAGATTTAGATGCACTATTGTAAGTGGCTGTTCCACTGGATGTCATAAGGTGTATGCACCAATTTGTAAGTCGCTCTGGATAAGAGCGTCTGCTAAATGACTTAAATGTAAATGTAAATGTTGTGTGGGACACCTGGGTGACTTCATGATAAATGTCACGTAGCACACTCATTTTGGAAGTTATCATTCTGAAACCTTCCACAAGTACTGTTATGTTTTTCACTGAAATTGTCGCCATCATCCTATCTGAATGTTTGTTTGGTCTTTTTCATTTTAAAGATGATACAACAATAAAAATGCAAAAACATATGTTTTTTCATTGTATTATCTAAACCAGATCTATTGTGTTATATTCTCCTACATTCAATTCACATTTACACAAACTTCAGAGTGTTTTCTTTCAAATTAAATCAAGAATATGCATATCCTTGGTTCTGAGCCTGAGCTACAGGCAGTTAGATTTGGGTATGTCTTCAGGCGGAAAGTGAAAAAAGTAGAGCACTCAGACACAAAAACAAGCCATACAGATATCCGCCATGTTGTGGAGTCAACAGAAGTCAGAAATAGCATTATAAATATTCACTTCGGTGATCTTCATCAGAATGCACTCCCAGGAATCCCAGTTCCACAATAAATGTTTGTTTTGTTCGATAATGTCCATCATTTATATCCAAATACCTCCTTTTTGTTTGCTTGTTTAGTACACAATCCAAACTCACGAGGCGCGGGCAAGTCCAGGTGAAAGTTCAGACGAAGAGTCATATTACAGTTGTAGAAACATATCAAGCGAAGTATAGAATCAATCTTTAGGATGTTTTTATCATAAATCTTCAATAATGTTTAACTGGAGAATTCCTTGGTCTGTAGAATTGGAGTGGAACGCAGGTCGCTCTCACATGAGCACGCGTGATCAGCTCATGGCACTCTGCCAGAGCCCTGACTCATTCAGCTCTCATTCCCCCTCCTTCACAGTAGAAGCATCAAACAAGGTTCTAAAGACCGTTGACATCTAGTGGAAGCCTTAGGAAGTGCAACATGACCCCATAGACACTGTATATTCGATAGGCAATGAGTTGAAAAACCTCAAACCTCAGATTTCCCACTTCCTGGTGGATTTTTTTCTCAGGTTTTTGCCTGCCATATGAGTTCTGTTATACTCACAGACATCATTCAAACAGTTTTAGAAACTTCAGAGTGTTTTCTATCCACATCTATTAATTATATGCATATTATAGTATACTCTGGGCACCTTTTTATCCAAGCTACTCAATACTGCCCAAAGTCCCAAAGAAGTTAACAAAAAATCATGTATGTCATATAAAATATATTCACCCCACCCAGTATTGTAATCAACATTGTTGTAGTCCTTGGCTCAGACAGTGTAGTACTGTAGGCTCAATAGCATCTCATTAGTGTGCAAGATCTTGAGAATTACCTGTACATGTGATGGAAGAGTGCACTGCACATGTGATGGAAAATGCACTGCACATGCAGAGGGTTGCAATTCCATTTAATTAGTTTAACCACAAGACCTAGAACTGCCTTATGTGTGTCCCACAAAAAAACGTTCACTGTTATAAGCTAACTTTTTTGATGAATTCAAGCAAAATTCCCAAAATTCCCGGGCTTAACTTTCCATGGAACATTTTCTGAAAATGTACGGAAATTTACCGGAAAGTTTCCGACCCTTTGCAACCCTAGATGTCATGCATGTTTTCTAAAGACAGGTGTAGGAGAGGCAGACAGAAACAATCATACACTGTTATTGACTTGATTGCAAAACTGGTTGAATGATGGTTAACTGACAGATGGCAGCAATTTCCTGCTATCTCTAACATTTAATGTGAATGTTTCGTAATTCTAAAACACACCTGTGTGGAGATTAGAGGTTGACCGTTTATTTGGAATGGCCGATTAATTTGGGCCGATTTCAAGGTTTCATAACAATCGGTAATCGGCATTTTGGACACCGATCATGGCCAATTACATTGCACTCCACGAGGAGACTGTGTGGTAGGCTGACTACCTGTTATGCAAGTTCAGCAAAGGAGCCAGGAGCCAAAAAACAATCACTCTTAACATAATCACTAGTTAATTACATGGTTGATGATATTACTAGTTTATCTAGCTTGTCCTGCGCTGCATATAATCATATAAACGTGACTGTTAATATATCATTGAATCATAGCCTACTTCGCCAAGCGGGTGATGTAACTTGTTATGGCTGCAATCCCACTAACAGGATAAGTGTCATCAACAACCGCTGAATAGCATAGCGCTACATTCAATAAATATTTATATTCATGAAATCACAAGTGCAATATAGGCAACACAGTTTAGCCTTTTGTTAACCACCTGTCGTGTCAGATTTTGAAATGATGCTTTACAGCGAAAGCAATCAAAGCGTTTGTGTAGGGTTTATCGATAGCACGAGAAAACATTAAGTACACTTAGCATCAGGTAGCTTAGTCACGAAAATCCAGAAAAGCAATCAAATTAATCGTTTACCTTTGATGATCTTCGGATGTTTTCACTCACGAGACTCCCAGTTACACAACAAATGTTCCTTTTGTTCCATAAAAGATAATTTTATATCCAAAATTTGTTTGGCGCGTTATGTTCAGAAATCCACAGGAAAGAGCGGTCACGACAACGAAAAATCCAAATAGTTTCCATAATGTCCACAGAAACATGTCAAATGTTTTCTATAATCAATCCTCAGGTTGTTTTAAAAAATATATAATTGATAATATATCAGCCGCAAATGTCTTTCACAGTAGGAGAGGGAAAAGCAATGCCTATCCAAACTCTTTTTGCGCGAGCAAAACTCATGTGACCACTTGACCCGATGTTATCGTACTGGCTCATTTTCAAAATAAAAGCCTGAAACAATGTCTGAAGACTGTTGACACCTTTATCGAAGCGATAGGAAAACGAATCTGGTTCATATCCCTTTAAATCCAACAAAGGGAGGCTATGGAACATGGAGTTAGAAGCCACTTCCTGTTTTGATTTTCCTCAGGGTTTCGCCTGCAATATCAGTTCTGTTATAGTCACAGATAATATTTTGACAGTTTTGGAAACGTTAGAGTGTTTTCTATCCAATACTAATAATAATATGCATATATTAGCAACTGAGACTGAGGAGCTGGCCGTTTACAATGGGCACCTTTTCATCCAAGCTACTCAATACTGCCCATGCAGCCATAAAAAGTTAACAAGCCCATTCGCGAAAAAAGCACTGTCGTTCCACCAATGTGTACCTAACCATAAACATCAACGCCTTTCTTAAAATCAATACACAAGTATATATTTTTAAACCTGCATATTTAGTTAATATTGCCTGCTAACATCAAATTCTTTTAACTAGGGAAATTGTGTCACTTCTCGTGCGTTCTGTGCAACACAGTCAGGGTATATGCAGCAGTTTGGGCCGCCTGGCTCGTTGCGAACTGTGAAGACTATTTCTTCCTAACAAAGACAGCCAACTTCGCCAAACGGGGGATGATTTAACAAAAGCGCATTTACGAAAAAGCATAATCGTTGCACCTAACGATAAACATCAATGCCTTTCTTAAAATCAGTACACAGAAGTATGTATTTTTAAACCTGCATATTTAGTTAAAAGAAATTCATGTTAGCAGGCAATATTAAACTAGGGAAATTGTGTCACTTCTCTTGCATTCATTGCACGCAGAGTCAGGGTATATGCAACAGTTTGGGCCGCCTGGCTTGTTGCAAATTTGCCAGAATTTTATGTAT
>NW_026289358.1:0-9914 GCF_023373465.1 Oncorhynchus keta
AGGTTACAGGGAACAGAACCCGTGTCATCATACAGGACAGGTTACAGGGAACAGAACCCGTGTCATCATACAGGACAGGTTACAGGGAACAGAACCCGTGTCATCATACAGGACAGGTTACAGGGAACAGAACCCGTGTCATCATACAGGACAGGTTACAGGGAACAGAACCCGTGTCATCATACAGGACAGGTTACAGGGAACAGAACCCGTGTCATCATACAGGACAGGTTACAGGGAACAGAACCCGTGTCGTCATACAGGACAGGTTACAGGGAACAGAACCCGTGTCATCATACAGGACAGGTTACAGGGAACAGAACCCGTGTCATCATACAGGACAGGTTACAGGGAACAGAACCCGTGTCATCATACAGGACAGGTTACAGGGAACAGAACCCGTGTCGTCATACAGGACAGGTTACAGGGAACAGAACCCGTGTCGTCATACAGGACAGGTTACAGGGAACAGAACCCGTGTCATCATACAGGACAGGTTACAGGGAACAGAACCCGTGTCATCATACAGGACAGGTTACAGGGAACAGAACCCGTGTCATCATACAGGACAGGTTACAGGGAACAGAACCCGTGTCATCATACAGGACAGGTTACAGGGAACAGAACCCGTGTCATCATACAGGACAGGGTTACAGGGAACAGAACCGTGTCATCATACAGGACAGGTTACAGGGAACAGAACCCGTGTCGTCATACAGGACAGGTTACAGGGAACAGAACCCGTGTCATCATACAGGACAGGTTACAGGGAACAGAACCCCGTCATCATACAGGACAGGTTACAGGGAACAGAACCCGTGTCATCATACAGGACAGGTTACAGGGAACAGAACCCGTGTCATCATACAGGACAGGTTACAGGAACAGAACCCGTGTCATCATACAGGACAGGTTACAGGGAACAGAACCCGTGTCATCATACAGGACAGGTTACAGGGAACAGAACCGTGT
Organism: Oncorhynchus keta; assembly: GCF_023373465.1. NCBI lineage: Eukaryota > Metazoa > Chordata > Actinopteri > Salmoniformes > Salmonidae > Oncorhynchus > Oncorhynchus keta. The sequence continues at coordinate 973 of NW_026289358.1, forward strand.
CGTCATACAGGACAGGTTACAGGGAACAGAACCCGTGTCGTCATACAGGACAGGTTACAGGGAACAGAACCCGTGTCATCATACAGGACAGGTTACAGGGAACAGAACCCGTACAGGACAGGTTACAGGGAACAGAACCCGTGTCATCATACAGGACAGGTTACAGGGAACAGAACCCGTGTCATCATACAGGACAGGTTACAGGAACAGAACCCGTGTCATCATACAGGACAGGTTACAGGGAACAGAACCCGTGTCATCATACAGGACAGGTTACAGGGACAGAACCGTGTCATCATACAGGACAGGTTACAGGAACAGAACCCGTGTCGTCATACAGGACAGGTTACAGGGAACAGAACCCGTGTCATACAGGACATACAGGAACAGAACCAGTGTTACAGGGAACAGAACCCGTGTCGTCATACAGGACAGGTTACAGGGAACAGAACCCGTGTCATCATACAGGACAGGTTACAGGGAACAGAACCAGGTGTCATCATACAGGACAGGTTACAGGGAACAGAACCCGTGTCATCATACAGGACAGGTTACAGGGAACAGAACCTGTGTCATCATACAGGACAGGTTACAGGGAACAGAACCCGTGTCATCATACAGGACAGGGTTACAGGGAACAGAACCCGTGTCATCATACAGGACAGGTTACAGGGAACAGAACCGTGTCATCATACAGGACAGGTTACAGGGAACAGAACCCATGTCATCATACAGGACAGGTTACAGGGAACAGAACCCGTGTCATCATACAGGGAACAGACAGGTCATACAGACAGGTTACAGGGAAATAGAACCCGTGTCATCATACAGGACAGGTTACAGGAACAGAACCCGTGTGTCATCATACAGGACAGGTTACAGGAACAGAACCCGTGTCATCATACAGGACAGGTTACAGGGAACAGAACCCGTGTCATCATACAGGACAGGTTACAGGGAACAGAACCCGTGTCATCAGCTAGAACAGACAGGACAGGTTACAGGGAACAGAACCCGTGTCATCATACAGGACAGGTTAGCAGGGAACAGAACCCGTGTCATCATACAGGACAGGTTACAGGGAACAGAACCCGTGTCATCATACAGGACAGGTTACAGGAACAGAACCCGTGTCATCATACAGGACAGGTTACAGGGAACAGTACCCGTGTCATCATACAGGACAGGTTACAGGGAACAGAACCCGTGTCATCATACAGGACAGGTTACAGGGAACAGAACCCGTGTCATCATACAGGACAGGTTACAGGGAACAGAACCCGTGTCATCATACAGGACAGGTTACAGGAATCAGAACCCGTGTCATCATACAGGACAGGTTACAGGTTACAGGGAACAGAACCCGTGTCATCATACAGGACAGGTTACAGGGAAACAGAACCCGTGTCATCATACAGGACAGGTTACAGGGAACAGAACCCGTGTCATCATACAGGACAGGCTACAGGGAACAGAACGTGTCATCATAGGACAGGTTACAGGGAACAGAACCCGTGTCATCATACAGGACAGGGAACAGAACCTGTGTCATCATACAGGACAGGTTACAGGGAACAGAACCCGTGTCATCATACAGGACAGGTTACAGGGAACAGAACCCGTGTCATCATACAGGACAGGTTACAGGGAACAGAACCCGTGTCATCATACAGGACAGGTTACAGGGAACAGAACCCGTGTCATCATACAGGACAGGTTACAGGGAACAGAACCCGTGTCGTCATACAGGACAGGTTACAGGGAACAGAACCTGTGTCATCATACAGGACAGGTTACAGGGGAACAGAACCCGTGTCATCATACAGGACAGGTTACAGGGAACAGAACCGTGTCATCATACAGGACAGGTTACAGGAACAGAACCCGTGTCATCATACAGGACAGGTTACAGGGAACAGAACCCGTGTCATCATACAGGACAGGTTACAGGGAACAGAACCCGTGTCATCATACAGGACAGGTTACAGGGAACAGAACCCGTGTCGTCATACAGGAGAGGTTACAGGGAACAGAACCCGTGTCATCATACAGGACAGGTTACAGGGAACAGAACCCGTGTCATCATACAGGACAGGTTACAGAACAGAACCCGTGTCATCATACAGGACAGGTTACAGGGAACAGAACCCGTGTCATCATACAGGACAGGTTACAGGGAACAGAACCGTGTCATCATACAGGACAGGTTACAGGGAACAGAACCCGTGTCATCATATACAGGACAGGTTACAGGGAATAGAACCCGTGTCGTCATACAGGACAGGTTACAGGAACAGAACCCGTGTCATCATACAGGACAGGTTACAGGGAACAGAACCCGTGTCATCATACAGGACAGGTTACAGGGAACAGAACCCGTGTCATCATACAGGACAGGTTACAGGGAACAGAACCCGTGTCATCATACAGGACAGGTTACAGGGAACAGAACCCGTGTCATCATACAGGACAGGTTACAGGGAACAGAACCCGTGTCGTCATACAGGACAGGTTACAGGGAACAGAACCGTGTCATCATACAGGACAGGTTACAGGGAACAGAACCCGTGTCATCATACAGGACAGGTTACAGGAACAGAACCCGTGTCATCATACAGGACAGGTTACAGGGAACAGAACCCGTGTCATCATACAGGACAGGTTACAGGGAACAGAACCCGTGTCATCATACAGGACAGGTTACAGGGAACAGAACCCGTGTCATCATACAGGACAGGTTACAGGGAACAGAACCCGTGTCATCATACAGGACAGGTTACAGGGAACAGAACCCGTGTCATCATACAGGACAGGTTGTGTCATCATACAGGACAGGTTACAGGGAACAGAACCCGTGTCATCATACAGGACAGGTTACAGGGAACAGAACCCGTGTCATCATACAGGACAGGTTACAGGGAACAGAACCCGTGTCATCATACAGGACAGGTTACAGGAACAGAACCCGTGTCATCATACAGGACAGGTTACAGGGAACAGAACCCGTGTCATCATACAGGACAGGTTACAGGAAACAGAACCCGTGTCATCATACAGGACAGGTTACAGGGAACAGAACCCGTGTCATCATACAGGACAGGTTACAGGAACAGGCCCGTGTCATCATACAGGACAGGTTACAGAACAGAACCCGTGTCATCATACAGGACAGGTTACAGGGAACAGAACCCGTGTCATCATACAGGACAGGGTTACATAACCCGTGTCATCACAGGACAGGTTATAGGGAACAGAACCTGTGTCATCATACAGGACAGGTTACAGGGAACAGAACCCGTGTCATCATACAGGACAGGTTACAGGGAACAGAACCGTGTCATCATACAGGACAGGTTACAGGGAACAGAACCCGTGTCATCATACAGGACAGGTTACAGGGAACAGAACCCGTGTCATCATACAGGACAGGTTACAGGGAACAGAACCCGTGTCATCATACAGGACAGGTTACAGGGAACAGAACCTGTGTCATCATACAGGACAGGTTACAGGGAACAGAACCCGTGTCATCATACAGGACAGGTTACAGGGAACAGAACCTGTGTCATCATACAGGACAGGTTACAGGGAGGGAACAGAACCCGTGTCATCATACAGGACAGGTTACAGGGAACAGAACCCGTGTCATCATACAGGACAGGTTACAGGGAACAGAACCCGTGTCATCATACAGGACAGGTTACAGGGAACAGAACCCTGTGTCATCATACAGGACAGGTTACAGGAACAGAACCCGTGTCATCATACAGGACAGGTTACAGGGAACAGAACCTGTGTCATCATACAGGACCCAGGTTACAGGGAACAGAACCCGTGTCATCATACAGGACAGGTTACGGGGAACAGAACCCGTGTCATCATACAGGACAGGTTACAGGGAACAGAACAGGTGTCATCATACAGGACAGGTTACAGGGAACAGAACCCGTGTCATCATACAGGACAGGTTACAGGGAACAGAACCCGTGTCATCATACAGGACAGGTTACAGGGGAACAGAACCCGTGTCATCATACAGGACAGGTTACAGGGAACAGAACCCGTGTCATCATACAGGACAGGTTACAGGGAACAGAACCAGGTGTCATCATACAGGACAGGTTACAGGGAACAGAACCAGGTGTCATCATACAGGACAGAAGGTTACAGGGAACAGGACATACGGGAACCCGTGTCATCATACAGGACAGGTTACAGGAACAGAACCCGTGTCATCATACAGGACAGGTTACAGGGAACAGAACCCGTGTCATCATACAGGACAGGTTACAGGGAACAGAACCCGTGTCATCATACAGGACAGGTTACAGGGAACAGAACCCGTGTCATCATACAGGACAGGTTACAGGAACAGAACCCCGTGTCATCATACAGGACAGGTTACAGGGAACAGAACCGTGTCATCATACAGGACAGGTTACAGGGAACAGAACCCGTGTCATCATACAGGACAGGTTACAGGGAACAGAACCCGTGTCATCATACAGGACAGGTTACAGGGAACAGAACCTGTGTCATCATACAGGACAGGTTACAGGGAACAGAACCCGTGTCATCATACAGGACAGGTTACAGGAACAGAACCTGTGTCATCATACAGGACAGGAACAGGAACAGAACCCGTGTCATCATACAGGACAGGTTACAGGGAACAGAACCCGTGTCATCATACAGGACAGGTTACAGGAACAGAACCCGTGTCATCATACAGGACAGGTTACAGGGAACCCGTGTCAGAGGACAGGTTACAGGAACAGAACCCGAACCAGGTGTCATCATACAGGACAGGTTACAGGGAACAGAACCCGTGTCATCATACAGGACAGGTTACAGGGAACAGAACCCGTGTCATCATACAGGACAGGTTACAGGGAACAGAACCCGTGTCATCATACAGGACAGGTTACAGGGAACAGAACCCGTGTCATCATACAGGACAGGTTACAGGGAACAGAACCCGTGTCATCAGACAGGTTACAGGGAACAGAACCCGTGTCATCATACACAGGACAGGTTACAGGACAGAACCCGTGGTTACAGACAGGGGAACAGAACCCGTGTCATCATACAGGACAGGTTACAGGGAACAGAACCCGTGTCATCATACAGGACAGGTTACAGGGAACAGAACCCGTGTCATCATACAGGACAGGTTACAGGGAACAGAACCCGTGTCATCATACAGGACAGGTTACAGGGAACAGAACCCGTGTCATCATACAGGACAGGTTACAGGGAACAGAACCCGTGTCATCATACAGGACAGGTTACAGGGAACAGAACCTGTGTCATCATACAGGACAGGTTACAGGGAACAGAACCCGTGTCATCATACAGGACAGGTTACAGGGAACAGAACCCGTGTCATCATACAGGACAGGTTACAGGGAACAGAACCCGTGTCATCATACAGGACAGGTTACAGGGAACAGAACCCGTGTCATCATACAGGACAGGTTACAGGGAACAGAACCCGTGTCATCATACAGGACAGGTTACAGGGAACAGAACCCGTGTCATCATACAGGACAGGTTACAGGGAACAGAACCCCGTGTCATCATACAGGACAGGTTACAGGGAACAGAACCGTGTCATCATACAGGACAGGTTACAGGGAACAGAACCCGTGTCATCATACAGGACAGGTTACAGGGAACAGAACCCGTGTCATCATACAGGACAGGTTACAGGGAACAGAACCCGTGTCATCATACAGGACAGGTTACAGGGAACAGAACCCGTGGTTACAGGACAGGTTACAGGAACAGAACCTGTGTCATCATACAGGACAGGTTACAGGAACAGAACCAGGTGTCATCATACAGGACAGGTTACAGGGAACAGAACCAGGTGTCATCATACAGGACAGGTTACAGGAACAGAACCCGTGTCATCATACAGGACAGGTTACAGGGAACAGAACCCGTGTCATCATACAGGACAGGTTACAGGGAACAGAACCTGTGTCATCATACAGGACAGGTTACAGGGAACAGAACCCGTGTCATCATACAGGACAGGTTACAGGGAACAGAACCCGTGTCATCATACAGGACAGGTTACAGGGAACAGAACCCGTGTCATCATACAGGACAGGTTACAGGGAACAGAACCGTGTCATCATACAGGACAGGTTACAGGGAACAGAACCCGTGTCATCATACAGGACAGGTTACAGGGAACAGAACCTGTGTCATCATACAGGACAGGTTACAGGGAACAGAACCCGTGTCATCATACAGGACAGGTTACAGGGAACAGAACCCGTGTCATCATACAGGACAGGTTACAGGGAACAGAACCCGTGTCATCATACAGGACAGGTTACAGGGAACAGAACCCGTGTCATCATACAGGACAGGTTACAGGGAACAGAACCCGTGTCATCATACAGGACAGGTTACAGGGAACAGAACCCTGTGTCATACAGGACAGGTTACAGGGAACAGAACCGTGTCATCATACAGGGGTTACAGGGAACAGAACCCGTGTCATCATACAGGACAGGTTACAGGGAACAGAAGGACAGGTTACAGAACCCGTGTCATCATACAGGACAGGTTACAGGGAACAGAACCCGTGTCATCATACAGGACAGGTTACAGGGAACAGAACCCGTGTCATCATACAGGACAGGTTACAGGGAACAGAACCTGTGTCGTCATACAGGACAGGTTACAGGGAACAGAACCCGTGTCATCATACAGGACAGAAGTGTCATTACAGGGAACAGAACCCGTGTCATCATACAGGACAGGTTACAGGGAACAGAACCCGTGTCATCATACAGGACAGGTTACAGGGAACAGAACCCGTGTCATCATACAGGACAGGTTACAGGGAACAGAACCCGTGTCATCATACAGGACAGGTTACAGGGAACAGAACCCGTGTCATCATACAGGACAGGTTACAGGGAACAGAACCCTTGTCATCATACAGGACAGGTTACAGGGAACAGAACCCGTGTCATCATACAGGACAGGTTACAGGGAACAGAACCCGTGTCATCATACAGGACAGGTTACAGGGAACAGAACCCGTGTCATCAGGACAGGTTACAGGAACAGAACCCTGTCTTTTGCTTACAGGGAACAGTTGTCATCATACAGGACATTGCAGGCTTCATGACAGGAACCCGTGTCACTGTGTCGTTACAGGAACAGGTGTCATCTACAGGACAAACTGCCTTCATGTTGTCCTACACACAGGAACTCACACACACACACACACACACACACACACACACACACACACACACACACACACACACACACACACACACACACACACACACACACACACACACACACACACACACACACACACACACACACACACACACACACACACACACACACACACACACACACGTAAACACATGGGCAAGCACACACACAGGCTATTTCTGTCAGAAGAGGAGAATTAGAGATGAGTTTCTGTCTGTCTCTGGGTCTGTAGCTTTTCTAGCACCAGGCCCATAACAAAGAGACCACTTAGGAGGCCAGACACAGATGGCATTGTGGGTCCAGCCGTCACAGTCAGTACCCCTGTCATCGCCGTCGCCCAGTGACACTGACAGACAGGGACCTGAGTCTTGTTCAGCAGGGCACACTTTAGGAAACATTTTGCAACAAAAATCTGTATTCTTATTGGACAAGTTCAGGAAGCCTGTGCTTGTTACTCCATTTCAAAGCGTTTCCTCCCTATTGAACACAGCCCCAGTGTATCTCTGTTCGTAACACAGTGTAGAATGATCAACAGGAACACAAGATGTCCAGAGAGTAGCGGCCAGTCTGATTAGATTAGACTAATTAATGGATACTGTATCTACTTTCCACATCTACCAATAAAAAAACACTCCTTCCACCTACCTTCCTCTGTGACCTTCACAAGATGTCCGTTCTTATCTCAGTCTCACTGAAACAACGCGTACAAAGTGAATTTACCATTTTCATTGGATTCCAGGGTCTCCATGATTAGCATACTAAGGCTGGTGAAGGGATCTGAGGTCGTAAAAATTCGAATTCAACAACAGTGTTAAGGTAGTACTACAATAATCTCAGTGAAGTGGGACATCTGCTGGGCAAAATGGTGAACTACACATAAAATGAAACAGCCAAGAGTTTGCATAGGTCTTTACTCCTATCTCTGTCTCTGGTACTGAAAGGAAACCCAGAAGGAAATAGGCTACACATTAGGAGAGGTTTTAAAATTATAGAGACTTCTAGCCACTGGCAGGTCCTAGGTAGGGGGTGAAGATACTGTGTTGATGATGAAGCCATAGCAGCTCTCTGTGATCTGAAGCCAAAACTAAAACACAGAGAATCCTGTCCAGATTAGCCCACCCTCAGCATTCCAACTCTCTAACAGCACACAGACATAGGTCATTCCTGCACCCTGTAACAAGTCAATCACAGCTAGTCTCACACAGACAGAGACCTGAGCACCTATCAACCAATCAATCAAATGTATTTATAAAGCTCTTTTTTACATCAGCCGAAGTCACAAAGTGCTGTACAGAAACCCAGCCTTTAACCCCAAACAGCAAGCAATGCAGATGTGGAAGCACTGTGGCTTGGAAAAACTCCCTAGAATTGCAAGAACCTAGGAAGAAACCTAGAGAGCAACCAGGCTCTGAGAGGTGGCCAGTCCTCTTCTGGATGTGCCGGGTGGAGATTATAACAGAACATGGCCAAGATGTTCAAACGTTCATAGATGACTATAGATCACCTGTCCGAGGACACCCCCGGACAGGGCCAAACAGGAAGGATATAACCCCACCCACTTTGCCAAAGCACAGCCCCCACACCACTAGAGGGATATCTTCAACCACCAACTTACCATCCTGAGACAAGGCTGAGTATAGCCCACAAAGATCTCCACCACAGCACAACCAAGGGGGGCACCAACCCAGACA
>NW_026289359.1:0-5094 GCF_023373465.1 Oncorhynchus keta
TGGTTATGATGATGATGAATATAATGGTTATGATGATGATGATGAATATAGTGGTTATGATGATGATGAATATAGTGGTTATGATGATGATGAATATAATGGTTATGATGATGATGAATATAATGGTTATGATGATGATGAATATAATGGTTATGATGATGATGAATATAATGGTTATGATGATGATGAATATAATGGTTATGATGATGATGAATATAGTGGTTATGATGATGATGAATATAATGGTTATGATGATGATGATGAATATAATGGTTATGATGATGATGAATATAGTGGTTATGATGATGATGAATATAATGGTTATGATGATGATGAATATAATGGTTATGATGATGAATATAATTGTTATGATGATGAATATAATGATTATGATGATGATGAATATAATGGTTATGATGATGAATATAGTGGTTATGATGATGATGAATATAATGGTTATGATGATGAATATAGTGGTTATGATGATGATGATGATGAATATAATTGTTATGATGATGATGAATATAATGGTTATTGATGATGATGAATATAATGGTTATGATGATGAATATAGTGGTTATGATGATGATGAATATAGTGGTTATGATGATGAATATAGTGGTTATGATGATGATGATGAATATAGTGGTTATGATGATGATGAATATAGTGGTTATGATGATGATGAATATAATGGTTATGATGATGATGAATATAATGGTTATGATGATGATGAATATAGTGGTTATAATGATGAATATAGTGGTTATAATGATGAATATAATGGTTATGATGATGATGAATATAATGGTTATGATGATGATGAATATAATGGTTATGATGATGATGAATATAGTGGTTATGATGATGATAATGAATATAGTGGTTATGATGATGATGAATATAGTGGTTATGATGATGATGAATATAATGGTTATGATGATGATGAATATAGTGGTTATAATGATGAATATAGTGGCTATGATGATAGATGAATTAGTGGATGATGATGATGATGATGATGATGATGATGAATATAGTGGTTCTGATGATGATGAATATAACGGTTATGATGATGATGAATATAATGGTTATGATGATGATGATGATATAATGGTTATGATGATGATGATGATGAATATAGTGGCTATGATGATGATGAATATAATGGTTATGATGATGATGAATATAATGGTTATGATGATGATGAATATAATGGTTATGATGATGATGAATATAGTGGCTATAATGATGAATATAGTGGCTATAATGATGAATATAGTGGTTATGATGATGATGAATATAATGGTTATGATGATGATGAATATAGTGGATGAGATGATTTATGAATATAATGATATGATGATGATGAATATAGTGGCTATGATGATGATGATGAATATAGCGATGATGATGAATACAGTGGTTATAATGATGAATATAGTGGTTATAATGATGAATATATGGTTATAATGATGAATATAATGGTTATGATGATGATGAATAAATGGTTATGATGATGATGAATATAGTGGTTGCGATGGATGTGATGAACATAATGGTTATGATGATGATGAATATAGTGGTTATAATGATGAATATAGTGGTTATAATGATGAATGCAATATATGGTTATAATGATGAATATAATGGTTATGTGATGATGATGAATATAATGGTTATAATGATGAATATAGTGGTTATAATGATGAATATAATGGTTATGATGATGATGAATATAATGATGATGATGTTATGATGATGATGAATATAGTGGTTATGATGATGATGAATATAGTGCTATGATGATGATGAATATAATGGTTATGATGATGATGAATATAGTGGTTATGATGATGATGAATATAGTGGTTGGTGATGATGATGAATATAATGGTTATGATGATGATGAATATAATGGTTATGATGATGATGATGATGATGATATAGTGGTTATGATGATGATGAATATAATGGTTATGATGATGATGAATATAGTGCTATGATGATGAATATAATGATGATGATGATGAATATAGTGTTATGATGATGATGAATAATAGTGGTTATGATGATGATGAATATAGTGGTTATGATGATGATGATGATGATGATGAATATAGTGGTTATGATGATGATGATGAATATAGTGGTTAGGATGATGATGATGAATATAGTGGTTATGATGATGATGATGAATATAATGGTTAGGATGATGATGATGAATATAGTGGTTATGATGATGATGATGAATATAGTGGTTATGATGATGATGAAACCTGATTAGCAGTGCCACTGTTGAGGAGAATGGAGCCAGCTTCCAGCCTCAGTGTTTCTGACTGCAAAGTCTGTCTGATCTGGTATCACAACTTGTCTTCTTCAGGTGTTTGTACACACCTTAAATGACTCTCTCGTACCACAGTATTAAGGGCAGAAGCAAACTCATACATTTACCGCTATTTTGTGTAGTCACGATTATTTGCGCTCTTTCCTAAAAAAAAAAGCCATCCTTACCCAGAAGGCACTTGAGTATTGTTCCATTGTTGTTCCGTTGAAATATGTCAGTTGTCACTTAATGTATTTAATTACACAATAAGGTATTACCACTGTTCTTGTGATCCACACATATAAACAGTCGTTAATCGGTCGTTAACCTGTGAAACTTGGCATGCGTAGAAAAGTGTGATACTCCAAATTCGGGTCCCACTGGCAGGCCTGTATTAGAAGCTGTGTTAGAAAATGAACATAATGCTTTAGCACGTCCGTACAGCACCTCCGCCGGGTCTTGAGAACAGTGACGACTTCCCGCTGGAGATTCACCGATAGGAAATAATAGACAAAGGTATGTTATGGCATATCTAATCTCCTCACCTGCTTATCCTGAAGGACTGGATAGATGCAGGCAACATGGCAGAGCCATACTGTCCCTGCCACAAAACCAACTGAACTGAACTTCGCGGTTGTCTTATCTTCGATTGCCTTTTGATCCCACCCTCTGTTGCAGTTCCTCAAGATGTGGTCGATTCTCAAAATAGTAGTGTTCTGCTTCTGCTCATGTTATTTCTTTTGATGCTGGTGCATCAATGGAATTCTTATTATGGGATTGTAAGAGTCCGATTCATGAATCAGACATTGTTCCTGTGTAGTGGTATTGAAACAGTTTTTTAGCTTTACTGTGGAACACTTTAAAGTTGGCTTTTTGAAATGAGCTCAGAGAAGTCTGGAATTGTAGTCTGATCGGAGTAAGGCTAACTCTTTGATTTCTGTGAGCTGGCATAATGGCAGTGCTACTAGCGCTCCGTACAACTCGGCCAGAACAAATATCGTTTCACAGATGCAGCTAGTTATTTTGACCGCAAAGTGTAATGATACTGTCTATGTCTGTAGTCTCTTGAATTATCAATGTCCTTTCTAAATGTCATGTTGAAAGAATTATGCTATTGAAATGAAACAGAAACTGAATTAGCTGTTCTAATTCCTTCTAATACGAATAACTCTGTAAAAGGCAAAGTCGTGTGGTAATGTGAGGTCATGATGACAGTGTGTTGGGCACACCACACGTGCATCATGGAATTTGGCTCTTGTGATTCATATCCGTAGATCCAGAAAGCTTGGTTTGTCTTACCAAGCTCATGACATGGATTCCAGTAATGTAGCTTATTATATAGTCTGAGCGCATGTTATTCCCAGAGTGTGACTTTAGCGGTTTTTGAGTCTGTGGTGATATGTAGGCTAATCAAGGAAGCCTACTTCCACAGAAGGTGGATAGGCCATTGTACAGAGAAAATAATGATATTCGCAAATCAATCCCTTACAGGAAGGCCTCTCTCCAGTGCACTCGGAAAGTATCCAGACCCCTTGACGTTTTCTACATTTTGTTACATTACAGCTCTATTAAAGGGATTCAAGAAACATTTCCTCAGCAATCTACACACAATACCCCATAATGACAAAGTGAACGCATAGGTTTTTAGAAATGTTTGCAAGTGTTTAAAAATAAAAAAACAGATACCTTATTCAAATAAGTATTCGGACCCTTTGCTATGAGACTCGAAATTGAGCTCAGGTGCATCCTGTTTCAATTGATCACCCTTAAGATGTTTCTACAACTTGATTGGAGTCCACCTGTGGTCAAATCAATTGATTGGACATGATTAAGGTCCCACAGTTGACAGTGCATGTCAGAGCAAAAACCAAGCCATGAGGTCGAAGGAATCGTCCGTAGAACTCCTGGGGAAGGGTACCAAAAAACATCTGCAGCATTGAAGCTCCCCAAGAATACAGTGGCCTCCACCATTCTTAAATGGAAGAAGTTTGGAACCACCAAGACACTTTCTAGAGCTGGCCGCCCGGGCAAACTAAGCAATCAGGAGAGAAGGGCCTTGGTCAGAGAGATGACCAAGAACCCGATGGTCACTCTGACAGAGCTCTAAAACTCCTCTGTGGAGATGGGAGAACATTCCAGAAGGTAGAATCTTTTTGGGTTGCATGTTGAACCCTTTCTACAGAGGGTACTACATGGAACCCAAAAGGGTTCTATCTGGAAGCAAAAAGAGTTTCTCCTATAGGGACAGCTGAATAACCCTTTTGGAACCCTTTATCTAAGAATGTACCCAGTGGGTCATCAGTTAAGCAGTACTAGGGTTGTTGTGGTGGGACTCCCTAGTAATGATAATACTGCTGTTTGCAGACTTTTACATACCTATGTCTATCCCAAACCCCTTGCTTTCTGAATCCCATGGCATCCCGGACGAGCCCCCATTTGATGTTTACTATTTCTGTAATGCAAACCTGGTTTCTGCACAATGTGTACCACACACACAGTCTGTGTTTGGTCTACTATTGGAGCTTTGTTTTTGCTCATAGACCAACAGCAAGCCCCTCTGTCCTCTGTCCTTACAACCTACGTCATACCTCGGCTATATTGTTTGTGTGGATTGCATTTACGGCCCAGTCAATTGTTTTCAGAACCCGTACAGTTTTCTGCTTCAGGATTTACATTTTGGATTCTTGATGTTGTGGATCTAATACCGGATCAAATGGCTTGATCCTGCCCGGAGAGAAATGATGATGATGAATATAGTGGTTATGATG
>NW_026289360.1:0-3006 GCF_023373465.1 Oncorhynchus keta
ACACACACACACACACACACTGCTACATCATCCTCAAGGTAACACACACACACACACACACACACACACTGCTACATCATCCTCAAGGTAACACACACACACACACACACACTGCTACATCATCCTCAAGGTAACACACACACACACACACACTGCTACATCATCCTCAAGGTAACACACACACACACACACACACACTGCTACATCATCCTCAAGGTAACACACACACACACACACACATGCTACATCATCCTCAAGGTAACACACACACACACACACACACTGCTACATCATCCTCAAGGTACACACACACACACACACACACTGCTACATCATCCTCAAGGTAACACACACACACACACACACTGCTACATCATCCTCAAGGTAACACACACACACACACACACACTGCTACATCATCCTCAAGGTAACACACACACACACACTGCTACATCATCCTCAAGGTAACACACACACACACTGCTACATCATCCTCAAGCTAACACACACACACACACACACACACACACTGCTACATCATCCTCAAGGTAACACACACACACACACACACACACACTGCTACATCATCCTCAAGGTAACACACACACACACACACTGCTACATCATCCTCAAGGTAACACACACACACACACACTGCTACATCATCCTCAAGCTACACACACACACACACACACTGCTACATCATCCTCAAGGTAACACACACACACACACACACACACTGCTACATCATCCTCAAGCTAACACACACACACACACACTGCTACATCATCCTCAAGGTAACACACACACACACACACACACACACACACACACACACACACACTGCTACATCATCCTCAAGGTACACACACACACACACTGCTACATCATCCTCAAGGTACACACACACACACACACACACACACACACACACACACACACACACACACTGCTACATCATCCTCAAGGTAACACACACACACACATGCTACATCCGTCCTCAGGTAACACACACACACACACACACACACACACTGCCATCATCCTCAGGGTAACACACACACACACACCTGCCTCTTCATCGTCTTCTCAAAGTAACACACACACACACACTGCTTCATCGTCCTCAAGTAACACACAATCTATAGGGTCAGACATGGAGCCGTCTGTACTGGTCAGGCCTGGACCTAATCTGTACTGGTCAGGCCTGGTTTAATCTGTGCTGGTCAGGCCTGGTGAGATCTGTACTAGGTTAGGGGCCTGGTTAATCTGTACTGGTCGGAGCCTGGTTAATCTGTACTGGTCAGGCCTGGTTAATCTGTACTGAGGTCAGGCCTGGTTAATCTGTTCTGGTCAGGCCTGGTTAATCTGTTCACGGTCGAGGCCTGGTTAATCTGTTCTGGTCAGGCCTGGTTGAAATCTGTACTGGTCGGAGCTGGTTAAATCTGTACTGGTCAGGCCTGGTTAATCGTTGGTCGGGCCTGGTGAGATCACGCACTGGTCAGGCCTGGATTGTCTGTTACTGGTCGGGCCTGGTTAATCTGCTGGTCGGGCCTGGTTAATCTGTACTGGTCAGGCCTGGTGAATCTGTTCTGGTCAGGCCTGAATTTAATCTACTGGTCGGAGCCCCTGGTAAGACTGCAAGGTCAGGCCTGGTGAATCTGTACTGGTCAGGCCTGGTGAATCTGTACTGGTCAGGCCTGGTTAATCTGTACTGGTCAGGCCTGGTTAATCTGTTCCGGTCAGGCCTGGTTAATCTGTAATTCGGGCCTGGGGACAGGCCTGGTTAATCTGTACTGGTCAGGCCTGGTTAATCTGTATCAGGGACAGGCCTGGTTAATCTGTCTGGTCAGGCCTGGTTAATCTTTACTGGGACAGGCCTGGTGAATCTGTATGGGACAGGCCTGGTGAATCTGTATGGTCAGGCCTGGTTAATCTACTGGTTGGGCCTGGTGAATCTGTCAGGCCTGGTGAATCTGTACTGGTCAGGCCTGGTGAATTTGTTCTGGTCAGGCCTGGTGAATCTGTACTGGTCAGGCCTGGTTAATCTGTACTGGTCAGGCCTGGTGAATCTGCTGGTCAGGCCTGGGACAGGCCTGGTTAATCTGTACTGGTCAGGCCTGGTTAATCTGTACTGGGACAGGCCTGGTTAATCTGTACTGGTCAGGCCTGGTTAATCTATGGGACAGGCCTGGTGATGTACTGGTCAGCCTGGTGAATCTGTACTGGTCAGGCCTGGTGAATCTGGTAGGCCTGGGATCTGTTCAGGCCTGGTTAATCTGTACTGGTCAGGCCTGGTTAATCTGTACTGGTCAGGCCTGGTGAATCTGGTAGGCCTGGTTTAATCTAGGCCTGGTGAATCTGTCAGGCCTGGTCAGGCCTGGTGAATCTGGTACTGGTCAGGCCTGGTGAATCTGTACTGGTCAGGCCTGGTGAAGGCCTGTTAATCAGCCTGGTGAATCCGGTCAGGCCTGGTGAATCTGTACCGGTCAGGCCTGGTTAATCTGTTCTGGTCAGGCCTGGTTAATCTGTACTGGTCGGAGCCTGTTGAATCTGTACTGGTCGGGCCTGGTTAATCTGGCTACTGGTCAGGCCTGGTTAATCTGTACTGGTCGGAGCCTGGTGAATCTGTACTGGTCAGGCCTGGTTAGTCTGGCTGGTCGGGCCTGGTTAATCTTACTGGTGGGCCTGGGCCCAATCTGTTCTGGTCAGGCCTAGTGAATCTGTACTGGGTAGGCCTGGTGGTCCTGTACTGGTCGGAGGCCCTGGTTAATCTGTACTGGTCAGGCCTGGTGAATCTGTACTGGTTAGGCCTGGTTAATCTGGTTGAGCCTGGTGAATCTAACTGGTCAGGCCTGGATTCAATCTACTGGTCAGGCCTGGTTAATCTACTGGCCTGGTGAATCTGTACTGGTCAGGCCTGGTGAATCTGTACTGGTCAGGCCTGGTGAATCTGTACTGGTCAGGCCTGGTGAATCTGTACTGGTCAGGCCTGGTGAATCTGTA
>NW_026289361.1:0-10538 GCF_023373465.1 Oncorhynchus keta
ATTTTTTTATTTATTTTATTTATTTCACCTTTATTTAACCAGGTAGGCTAGTTGAGAACAAGTTCTCATTTGCAACTGCGACCTGGCCAAGATAAAGCATAGCAGTAGTGAACAGACAACACAGAGTTACACATGGAGTAAACAATTAGCAAGTCAATAACACAGTAGAAAAAAATGGGCAGTCTATATACAATGTGTGCAAAAGGCATGAGGAGGTAGGCGAATAATACAATTCTTGCAGATTAACACTGGAGTGATAAATGATCAGATGGGCATGTACAGGTAGAGATATTGGTGTGCAAAAGAGCAGAAAAGTAAATAAATAAAAACAGTATAAAAACAGTATGGGAATGAGGTAGGTGAAAAAGGGTGAGCTATTTACCTATAGACTATGTACAGCTGCAGCGATCGGTTAGCTGCTCGGATAGCTGATGTTTGAAGTTGAGAGGGAGATAAAAGTCTCCAACTTCACGCGATTTTGCAATTCGTTCCAGTCACAGGCAGCAGAGTACTGGAACGCAAGGCTGGCCAAATGAGGTGTTGGCTTCAGGGATGATCAGTGAGATACACCCTGCTGGAGCGCGTGCTTACGGATGGGTGTTGCCATCGCGACCAGTGAACTGAGATAAGGCGGAGCTTTACCTAGCATGGACTTGTAGATGACCTGGAGCCAGTGGGTCTGGCGACCGAATATGTAGTGAGGGCCAGCCGACTAGAGCATACAAGTCGCAGTGGTGGGTGGTATAAGGTGCTTTAGTGACAAAACGGATGGCACTGTGATAGACTGCATCCAGTTTGCTGAGTAGAGTGTTGAAGCCATTTTGTAGATGACATCGCCAGAAGTCGAGGATCGGTAGGATAGTCAGCTTTACTAGGGTAAGCTTGGCAGCGTGAGTGAAGGAGGCTTTGTTGCAGGAATAGAAAGCCGACTCTGGATTTGATTTTTGATTGGGAGATGTTTGATGTGAGTCTGGAAGGAGAGTTTGCAGTCTAGCCAGACACCTAGGTACTTATAGATGTCCACATATTCAAGGTTGGAACCATCCAGGGTGGTGATGCTAGTCGGGCATGCGGGTGCAGGCAGCGATCGGTTGAAAAGCATGCATTTGGTTTTTACTCGCGTTTAAGAGCAGTTGGAGGCCACTGGAAGGATAAGCTGTATGGCATTGAAGCTTGTTTGGAGGTTGGATAGCACAGTGTCCAATGACGGGCCGAAAGTATATAGAGCTGGTGTCAGTCTGCGTAGGTGGATCAGGGAATCGCCCGCAGCAAGAGCAACATCATTGATATATACAGAGAAAAGAGTCGGCCCGAGAATTGAACCCTAGTGGCACCCCCATAGAGACTGCCAGAGGACCGGACAGCATGCCCTCTGATTTGGACACACTGAACTCTGTCTGCAAAGTAATTGGTGAACCAGGCAAGGCAGTCATCCGAAAAACCGAGGCTGTTGAGTCTGCCGATAAGAATTTGGTGATTGACAGAGTCGAAAGCCTATGGCGAGGTCGATGAAGACGGCTGCACAGTACTGTCTTTTATCGATGGCGGTTATGATATCATTTAGTACCTTGAGTGTGGCTGAGGTGCACCCCGTGACCGGCTCGGAAACCAGATTGCACAGCGGAGAAGGTACGGTGGGATTCGAGATGGTCAGTGACCTGTTTGTTGACTTGGCTTTCGAAGACCTTAGATAGGCAGGGCAGGATGGATATAGGTCTCATAGCAGTTTGGGTCCAGGGTGTCTCCCCTTTGAAGAGGGGATGACTGCGGCAGCTTTCCAATCCTTGGGGATCTCAGACGATATGAAAGAGAGGTTGAACAGGCTGGTAATAGGGGTTGCGACAATGGCGGCAGATAGTTTCAGAAATAGCGGGTCCAGATTGTCAAGCCCAGCTGATTTGTACGGGTCCAGGTTTTGCAGCTCTTTCAGAACATCTGCTATCTGGATTTGGGTAAAGGAGAACCTGGAGAGGCTTGGGTGAGGAACTACGGGGAGGCGGAGCTGTTGGCCGAGGTTGGAGTAGCCAGGCGGAAGGCATGGCCAGCCGTTGAGAAGTGCTTATTGAAGTTTTCGATAATCATGGATTTATCGGTGGAGACCGTGCTTCCTAGCCTCAGTGCAGTGGGCAGCTGGGAGGAGGTGCTCTTGTTCTCCATGGACTTCACAGTGTCCCAGAACTTTTTGGAGTTGGAGCTACAGGATGCAAACTTCTGCCTGAAGAAGCTGGCCTTAGCTTTCCTGACTGACTGCGTGTATTGGTTCCTGACTTCCTGAACAGTTGCATATCACGGGGCTATTCGATGCTATTGCAGTCCGCCACAGGATGTTTTTGTGCTGGTCGAGGGCAGTCAGGTCTGGGAGGAACCAAGGGCTGTATCTGTTCTTGGTTCTGCATTTTTGAACGGAGCATGCTTATCTAAAATGGTGAGGAAGTTACTTTTAAAGAATGACCAGGCATCCTCAACTGACGGGATGAGGTCAATGTCCTTCCAGGATACACGGGCCAGGTCGATTAGAAAGGCCTGCTCACAGAAGTGTTTTAGGAGCGTTGACAGTGATGAGGGGTGGTCGTTTGACTGTGCTCCGTGGCGGATACAGGCGATGAGGCAGTGATCGCTGAGGATCCTGCTGAAGACAGCGGAGGTATATTTGGAGGGCCAGTTGGTCAGGATGACGCCTATGAGGGTGCCCTTGTTTACAGAGTTAGGCTGTACCTGGTGGGTTCCTTGATGATTTGAGTGAGATTGAGGGCATCTAGCTTAGATTGTAGGGCTGCCGGGGTGTTAAGCATATCCCAGTTTAGGTCACCTAACAGAACAAACTCTGAAGCTAGATGGGGGCGATCAATTCACAAATGGTGTCCAGGGCGCAGCTGGGAGCTGACGGGGGTCGGTAGCAGGCGGCAACAGTGATAGACTTGTTTCTGGAGAGTAATTTTCAAAATTAGTAGTTCAAACTGTTTGGGTATGGACCTGGAAAGTATGACATTACTTTTGCAGGCTATCTCTGCAGTAGACTGCGACCCCGCCCCTTGGCAGTTCTATCTTGACGGAAGATGTTATAGTTGGGTATGGAAACTTCTCTTTTTGGTGGCCTTCCTGAGCCAGGATTCAGACACGGCAAGGACATCAGGGTTAGCAGAGTGTGCTAAAGCAGTGAGTAAAACAAACTTAGGAGGAGGCTTCTGATGTTGACATGCATAAACCAAGACTTTTCGATCACAGAAGTCAACAAATGAGGGTACCTGGGGGCATGCAGGGCCTGGGTTTACCTCCACATCACCCGCGGAACAGAGAAGGAGTAGTATGAGGGTGCTGCTAAAGGCTATCAAAACTGGTCGCCTAGAGCGTTGGGGGCAGAAGGATGGACTATTGGAAGCCAGAACACAAGGAGAGAGCATGAAGGATGGAATATTGGAAGCCAGAACACAAGAAGAGAGCATGAAGGATGGAATATTGGAAGCCAGAACACAAGAAGAGAGCATGAAGGATGGAATATTGGAAGCCAGAACACAAGAAGAGAGCATGAAGGATGGAATATTGGAAGCCAGAACACAAGAAGAGAGCATGAAGGATGGAATATTGGAAGCCAGAACACAAGAAGAGAGCATGAAGGATGGAATATTGGAAGCCAGAACACAAGAAGAGAGCATGAAGGATGGAATATTGGAAGCCAGAACACAAGAAGAGAGCATGAAGGATGGAATATTAAACAGAAGAGGAGCAGACGCTGAAATATACCTGCTGGCTCAATACCCAGTCTCCATATGCCCCACTCTCCCTCACTGCTGCCTGGACAGCCTGCCTGCCCTCCCAGGCCCACACATCAAGATACACACACACCAAGATACACACACACACCAATACACACACACACACCAAGATACACACACACCAAGACACACACCAAGATACACACACACCAAGACACACATACACACACACCAAGACACACAAACATCAAGACACACTCACCAAGAAAGCGAGAGCGACAGCGAGATACACACAGACCAACACACACCGTCACACACACAAACACAGCCCAACACACCCTTCACACACACACGCTTCACTGGGGACATGCCATCAAGAGTAATCCTGGCCTAGTTTCCCTGCCCCAAGCAAAATACAGTCAACACCACATACCACGGAGGAGAGGGATGGGAGGTGGAAGGAAATGGAGGGGAGGAGAGGAGGAGGGAGAAGGGAGAGAGAGGGGACGGGGAGAGAGAGGGAGAAGGAGAGAGAGGGAGAAGGGGAGAGAGAGGGGGACGGGGAGAGAGAGAGGAAGAAGGGGAGAGAGAGGGAGAAGGGAGAGAGAGAGGGGACGGGGAGAGAGAGGAAGAAGGGGGAGAGAGAGAGAGAGGGGAGAGCGAGAGGGAGAAAAGGGGAGTGAGAGGAGAAGGGGAGAGGGAGAAGGGGAGAGAGGGAGAAGGGGAGACGGAGGAGAAGGAGAGAGAGAGGGGAGAAGGGAGCGAGAGGGAGAAAAGGGGGAGAGAGAGAGAGGGAGAAGGGGAGAGCGAGAGGGAGAAAAGGGGGAGAGAGAGAGAGGGAGAAGGGCAGAGAGAGAAGAGGAGAGAAGAGAAGAGAGAAGAGAGAAGAGGAGAGTTGTCTGTAGCTTCCCTGTCTGATACATCTGGAGTCTACTACTGGAGATCTGACCTGTCTGATACATCTGGAGTCTACTACTGGAGATCTGACCTGTCTGATACGTCTGTAGTCTACTACTGGAGATCTGACCTGTCTGATACGTCTGTAGTCTACTACTGGAGATCTGACCTGTCTGATACGTCTGTAGTCTACTACTGGAGATCTGACCTGTCTGATACGTCTGTAGTCTACTACTGGAGATCTGACCTGTCTGATACGTCTGTAGTCTACTACTGGAGATCTGACCTGTCTGATACGTCTGGAGTCTACTACTGGAGATCTGACCTGTCTGATACGTCTGTAGTCTACTACTGGAGATCTGACCTGTCTGATACGTCTGTAGTCTACTACTGGAGATCTGACCTGTCTGATACGTCTGTAGTCTACTACTGGAGATCTGACCTGTCTGATACGTCTGTAGTCTACTACTGGAGATCTGACCTGTCTGATACGTCTGTAGTCTACTACTGGAGATCTGACCTGTCTGATACATCTGTAGTCTACTACTGGAGATCTGACCTGTCTGATACGTCTGTAGTCTACTACTGGAGATCTGACCTGTCTGATACGTCTGTAGTCTACTACTGGAGATCTGACCTGTCTGATACGTCTGTAGTCTACTACTGGAGATCTGACCTGTCTGATACGTCTGTAGTCTACTACTGGAGATCTGACCTGTCTGATACGTCTGTAGTCTACTACTGGAGATCTGACCTGTCTGATACGTCTGGAGTCTACTACTGGAGATCTGACCTGTCTGATACGTCTGTAGTCTACTACTGGAGATCTGACCTGTCTGATACGTCTGTAGTCTACTACTGGAGATCTGACCTGTCTGATACGTCTGTAGTCTACTACTGGAGATCTGACCTGTCTGATACGTCTGTAGTCTACTACTGGAGATCTGACCTGTCTGATACGTCTGTAGTCTACTACTGGAGATCTGACCTGTCTGATACGTCTGTAGTCTACTACTGGAGATCTGACCTGTCTGATACGTCTGTAGTCTACTACTGGAGATCTGACCTGTCTGATACGTCTGTAGTCTACTACTGGAGATCTGACCTGTCTGATACGTCTGTAGTCTACTACTGGAGATCTGACCTGTCTGATACGTCTGTAGTCTACTACTGGAGATCTGACCTGTCTGATACGTCTGTAGTCTACTACTGGAGATCTGACCTGTCTGATACGTCTGTAGTCTACTACTGGAGATCTGACCTGTCTGATACGTCTGTAGTCTACTACTGGAGATCTGACCTGTCTGATACGTCTGTAGTCTACTACTGGAGATCTGACCTGTCTGATACGTCTGTAGTCTACTACTGGAGATCTGACCTGTCTGATACGTCTGTAGTCTACTACTGGAGATCTGACCTGTCTGATACGTCTGTAGTCTACTACTGGAGATCTGACCTGTCTGATACGTCTGTAGTCTACTACTGGAGATCTGACCTGTCTGATACGTCTGTAGTCTACTACTGGAGATCTGACCTGTCTGATACGTCTGTAGTCTACTACTGGAGATCTGACCTGTCTGATACGTCTGTAGTCTACTACTGGAGATCTGACCTGTCTGATACGTCTGTAGTCTACTACTGGAGATCTGACCTGTCTGATACGTCTGTAGTCTACTACTGGAGATCTGACCTGTCTGATACGTCTGTAGTCTACTACTGGAGATCTGACCTGTCTGATACGTCTGTAGTCTACTACTGGAGATCTGACCTGTCTGATACGTCTGTAGTCTACTACTGGAGATCTGACCTGTCTGATACGTCTGTAGTCTACTACTGGAGATCTGACCTGTCTGATACGTCTGTAGTCTACTACTGGAGATCTGACCTGTCTGATACGTCTGTAGTCTACTACTGGAGATCTGACCTGTCTGATACGTCTGTAGTCTACTACTGGAGATCTGACCTGTCTGATACGTCTGTAGTCTACTACTGGAGATCTGACCTGTCTGATACGTCTGTAGTCTACTACTGGAGATCTGACCTGTCTGATACGTCTGTAGTCTACTACTGGAGATCTGACCTGTCTGATACGTCTGTAGTCTACTACTGGAGATCTGACCTGTCTGATACGTCTGTAGTCTACTACTGGAGATCTGACCTGTCTGATACGTCTGTAGTCTACTACTGGAGATCTGACCTGTCTGATACGTCTGTAGTCTACTACTGGAGATCTGACCTGTCTGATACGTCTGTAGTCTACTACTGGAGATCTGACCTGTCTGATACGTCTGTAGTCTACTACTGGAGATCTGACCTGTCTGATACGTCTGTAGTCTACTACTGGAGATCTGACCTGTCTGATACGTCTGTAGTCTACTACTGGAGATCTGACCTGTCTGATACGTCTGTAGTCTACTACTGGAGATCTGACCTGTCTGATACGTCTGTAGTCTACTACTGGAGATCTGACCTGTCTGATACGTCTGTAGTCTACTACTGGAGATCTGACCTGTCTGATACGTCTGTAGTCTACTACTGGAGATCTGACCTGTCTGATACGTCTGTAGTCTACTACTGGAGATCTGACCTGTCTGATACGTCTGTAGTCTACTACTGGAGATCTGACCTGTCTGATACGTCTGTAGTCTACTACTGGAGATCTGACCTGTCTGATACGTCTGTAGTCTACTACTGGAGATCTGACCTGTCTGATACGTCTGTAGTCTACTACTGGAGATCTGACCTGTCTGATACGTCTGTAGTCTACTACTGGAGATCTGACCTGTCTGATACGTCTGTAGTCTACTACTGGAGATCTGACCTGTCTGATACGTCTGTAGTCTACTACTGGAGATCTGACCTGTCTGATACGTCTGTAGTCTACTACTGGAGATCTGACCTGTCTGATACGTCTGTAGTCTACTTACTGGAGATCTGACCTGTCTGATACGTCTGTAGTCTACTACTGGAGATCTGACCTGTCTGATACGTCTGTAGTCCACTACTGAAGATCTGACCTGTCTGATACATCTGTAGACTACTACTAGAGATCTGACCTGTCTGATACGTCTGTAGTCTACTACTGGAGATCTGACCTGTCTGATACGTCTGTAGTCTACTACTGGAGATCTGACCTGTCTGATATGTCTGTAGTCTACTACTGGAGATCTGACCTGTCTGATACGTCTGTAGTCTACTACTGGAGATCTGACCTGTCTGATATGTCTGTAGTCTACTACTGGAGATCTGACCTGTCTGATACGTCTGTAGTCTACTACTGGAGATCTGACCTGTCTGATACGTCTGTAGTCTACTACTGGAGATCTGACCTGTCTGATACGTCTGTAGTCTACTACTGGAGATCTGACCTGTCTGATACGTCTGTAGTCTACTACTGGAGATCTGACCTGTCTGATACGTCTGTAGTCTACTACTGGAGATCTGACCTGTCTGATACGTCTGTAGTCTACTACTGGAGATCTGACCTGTCTGATACGTCTGTAGTCTACTACTGGAGATCTGACCTGTCTGATACGTCTGTAGTCTACTACTGGAGATCTGACCTGTCTGATACGTCTGTAGTCTACTACTGGAGATCTGACCTGTCTGATACGTCTGTAGTCTACTACTGGAGATCTGACCTGTCTGATACGTCTGTAGTCTACTACTGGAGATCTGACCTGTCTGATACGTCTGTAGCCTACTACTGGAGATCTGACCTGTCTGATACGTCTGTAGTCTACTACTGGAGATCTGACCTGTCTGATACGTCTGTAGTCTACTACTGGAGATCTGACCTGTCTGATACGTCTGTAGTCTACTACTGGAGATCTGACCTGTCTGATACGTCTGTAGTCTACTACTGGAGATCTGACCTGTCTGATACGTCTGTAGTCTACTACTGGAGATCTGACCTGTCTGATACGTCTGTAGTCTACTACTGGAGATCTGACCTGTCTGATACGTCTGTAGTCTACTACTGGAGATCTGACCTGTCTGATACGTCTGTAGTCTACTACTGGAGATCTGACCTGTCTGATACGTCTGTAGCCTACTACTGGAGATCTGAACTGTCTGATACGTCTGTAGTCTACTATTGGAGATCTGACCTGTCTGATACGTCTGTAGTCTACTACTGGAGATCTGACCTGTCTGATACGTCTGTAGTCTACTACTGGAGATCTGAGCTGTCTGATACGTCTGTAGTCTACTACTGGAGATCTGACCTGTCTGATACATCTGTAGTCTACTACTGGAGATCTGACCTGTCTGATACGTCTGTAGCCTACTACTGGAGATCTGACCTGTCTGATACGTCTGGAGTCTACTACTGGAGATCTGACCTGTCTGATACGTCTGTAGTCTACTACTGGAGATCTGACCTGTCTGATACGTCTGGAGTCTACTACTGGAGATCTGACCTGTCTGATACGTCTGTAGTCTACTACTGGAGATCTGACCTGTCTGATACATCTGTAGCCTACCACTAGAGATCTGTAGGGCACTACTTAGTGAATAGGGTGCCATTTTGGATGCATCAATGAGTGAACGAGCTCAACAGTCTCTGTCCAGACAGTCATGTAGGCCTGGGATTTGATTATTTATTTACATTTTCCAGGTATCATTTTTCATTCTGTCAGTTAGAAGCACGCAGTATGAAAATATTCCACGGAGGGATTCAGGTCTCTGAGAGCATGCCACACACACACACACACACACACACACACACACACACACACACACACACACACACACACACACACACACACACACACACACACACACACACACACACACACACACACACACACACACACACACAGACACACATGGAAACACACATGGAAACACACACAGGGACACACACACAGGGACACACACACATGGAAACACACACATGGAAACACACACAGGGACACACACACATGGAAACACACACAGCGGGCCACAGGAAGCCTGACGTCTCAGTACGCAGTACTAACGGTCTTATTAGGAGAAGAACAGCAGCAGCTCATTCACTGACAGGAATACTGTACTGTACTGTACTGTACACACACCTGTATGTACTGTGCTGTACTATACACACACACCTGTATGTACTGTGCTGTACTGTACACACACCTGTATGTACTGTGCTGTACTGTACACACACACACACCTATATGTACTGTGCTGTACTGTTACACACACACCTGTATGTACTGTGCTGTACTGTACACACACACACACCTGTATGTACTGTGCTGTACTGTACACACACCTGTATGTACTGTGCTGTACTGTACACACACCTCTATGTACTGTGCTGTACTGTACACACACCTGTATGTACTGTGCTGTACTGTACACACACCTGTATGTACTGTGCTGTACTGTACATACACACACCTGTATGTACTGTGCTGTACTGTACACACACACACCTGTATGTACTGTGCTGTACTGTACACACACCTGTATGTACTGTGCTGTATTGTACACACACCTGTATGTACTGTGCTGTATTGTACACACACACACCTGTATGTACTGTGCTGTACTGTACACACACACACCTGTATGTACTGTGCTGTACTGTACACACACACACCTGTATGTACTGTGCTGTACTGTACACACACACACCTGTATGTACTGTGCTGTACTGTACACACACACACCTGTATGTACTGTGCTGTACTGTACACACACCTGTATGTACTGTGCTGTATTGTACACACACCTGTATGTACTGTGCTGTATTGTACACACACCTGTATGTACTGTGCTGTATTGTACACACACCTGTATGTACTGTGCTGTATTGTACACACACCTGTATGTACTGTGCTGCCTGGTTTCCATTAAGACCTACATACACACAGGCCCCAATTCTCTCCTCTCAAAACAACCCCCCAAAAACAACTTTATATGAAATGTTGCCGTCTG
>NW_026289362.1:0-2001 GCF_023373465.1 Oncorhynchus keta
TTAAAAATATCCCTCTATTGGTGTGGGGGCTATGCTTTGGAAAAGTGGGTGGGGTTATATCATTCCTGTTTGGCCCTGTCCGGGTGTGTCATCGGATGGGGCCACAGTGTCTCTTGACCCCTCCTGTCTCAGCCTCCAGTATTTATGCTGCAGTAGTTTATGTGTCGAGGGGCTAGGTGTCCTGTGTGAATTTAAGTATGCTCTCTCTAATTCTCTCTTTCTCTCTTACTTTCTCTCTCGGAGGACCTGAGCCCTAGGACCATGCCTCAGGACTACCGGGCATGATGACTCCTTGCTGTCCCCAGTCCACCTGGCCGTGCTGCTGCTCCAGTTTCAAGTGTTCTGCCTGTGATTATTATTATTTGACCATGCTGGTCATTTATGAACATTTGAACATCTTGGCCATGTTCTGTTATAATCACAGAACAGCCAGAAGAGGATTGGCCACCCCACATAGCCTGGTTCCTCTCTAGGTTTCTTCCTAGGTTGTGGCCTTTCTAGGGAGTTTTTCCTAGCCACCGTGCTTCTACACCTGCATTGCTTGCTGTTTGGGGTTTTAGGCTGGGTTTCTCTACTGCACTTTGAGAAATCAGCTGATGTACGAAGGGCTATATAAATACATTGGATTTGATTTGATTGCAATATTTGTCACCAGTAATTGAAAACATGTGGATAAAACTGTAAATACAACATGCCTACAACTTTGAAGATACAAGAAAAAATATTTTGTGAAACAAACAAGAAATAAGATTAAAAAACTGAAAACTTGAGCATGCATAACTAATAACCCCACCAAAGACAATACTTTGTAGAGCCACCTTTTGCAGAAATTACAGCTGCAAGTCTTTTGGGATATGTCTCTATAAGCTTGGCACATCTAGCCACTGGGATTTTTGCCCATTCTTCAAGGCAAAACTGCTAAAGCTCCTTCAAGTTGGATGGGTTCCTGCTGGTGTACAGCTATCTTTAAGTCATACCACAGATTCTCAATTGGATTGAGGTCTGGGCTTTGACTAGGCCTTTCCAAGACATTGAAATGTATACCCTTAAACCACTCGAGTGTTGCTTTAGCAGTATGCTTAGGGTCATTGTCCTGCTGGAAGGTGGACCTCCGTCCCAGTCTCAAATCTCTGGAAGTCTGAAACAGGTTTCCCTCAAGAATTTCCCTCAATTTAGCACCATCCATCATTCCTTCAATTCTGACCAGTTTCACAGTTCCTGCTGATGAAAAACATCCCCACAGCATGATGCATCAACCACCGTGCTTCACGGTGGAGATGGTGTTCTCGGGATGATGAGAGGTGTTGAGTTTGTGCCAGACATAGCATTTTTCTTGATGGCCAAAAAGCTCAGTTTTAGTCTCGTCTGACCAGAGTACCTTCTTCCATATGTTTCGGGAGTCTTTTGGCAAACACCAAACGTTTTTGCTTATTTCTTTCTTTAAGCAATGGCCACTCTTCAGTAAAGCCCAGCTCTGTGGAGTGTACAGCTTAAAGTGGTCCTATGGACAGATACTCCAATATCCGCTGTGGAGCTTTGCAGCTCCTTCAGCGTTATCTTTGGTCTTTTTGTTGCCTCTCTGATTAATGCCCTCCTTTAAAAATATATATATTTCACCTTTATTTAACCAGGTAGGCCAGTTGAGGATAAGTTCTCATTTACAACTGGGACCTGGCCAAGATAAAGCAAAGCACTGCGACACAAACAACAAAATAGAGTTATACATGGAATAAAGAAACGTACAGTCAATAACACAATAGAAAAAAAGTCTATATACAGTGTGTGCAAATGGCGTGAGGAGGTAAGGCAATAAATAGGCCATAGTAGCAAAGTAATTTCAATTTAACAAATTAACACTGTAGTGATAGATGTGCAGATGATGATGTGCAAGTAGAAATACTGGTGTGCAAAAGAGCAAAAAGTAAATAAAAACAATATGAGGATGAGGTAGATAGATTGTATGGGCTATTTACAGATGGGCTGTGTACACTGTAGTGATGC